>NC_056452.1:28805218-28812718 GCF_018296145.1 Oncorhynchus tshawytscha | reverse complement strand
TGTCTGTCTGTCCTCTCTTTCTGTCTGTCTCTCTCCTCTCTTTCTGTCTGTCTTTCTCCTCTCTGTCTGTCTGTTTCTCTCCCTCTCCAGGGATGAGGAGATCAGGGAAAAGTGTGGGGAGGATGCAGTACACTACCTCTCCTTCCAGAGGCACATCATTGGTCTGCTGGTGGTGGTGGGCGTGCTCTCAGTGGCCATAGTCCTGCCCGTCAACTTCTCAGGAAATCTATTGGGTGAGTGGGGTTTAGGGGGTGGGACTTCAGGAATACTTGAGACTAACACTGGATTGGTGGTATTCTCTATCCCCTATGTAGTGCACTACTTTAGATCAGGGCTCTATTTCCCTATGTCCCTGTGGGTATCCCTGTGGGTCCTGGTCTAAAGTAGTGCACTTCAGAGGGAATAGGGTGTCATTTGAGACGTATCTCTAGTAGTCATCAGAAATCCCTCACTTCAGAAGTCCTTTAGTCTGGATAGTGGGGTTTTAGGACTTTGAGGTTATTATTATAGATTGAATTGTTTCTATTTCAACTCTGATGACTCAAGGGTTATATCATGTGATTTTTCCATCTTGTCGTCACGTGAAACATCAAAGTGGAGGCAAATACAAGTAAGTGAGAAAGTAGCCTTGTCTGAGTCCATAGGGCAGGAGCATATCTCCAGCTCGTCTAGGGCGAGACGGCTGCTCCTCTAGGGCGAGGCGGCTGCTTCTCTAGGGTGAGGCGGCTGTGAGGCGGCTACTCCTCTAGGGCGAGGCGGCTGCTCCTCTAGGGCGAGGCGGCTGTGAGGCGGCTGCTCCTCTAGGGCGAGGCGGCTGCTCCTCTAGGGCGAGGCAGCTGCGAGGCGGCTGCTCCTCTAGGGCGATGCGGCTGCTCCTCTAGGGTGAGGCGGCTGCTCCTCTAGGGCGAGGCGGCTGCTCCTCTAGGGCGAGGCGGCTGCTCCTCTAGGGCGAGGCAGCTGTGAGGCGGCTGCTCCTCTAGGGCGAGGCGGCTGCTGCTCCTCTAGGGTGAGGCGGCTGCTCCTCTAGGGCGAGGCGGCTGCTCCTCTAGGGCGAGGCAGCTGTGAGGCGGCTGCTCCTCTAGGGCGAGGCGGCTGCTCCTCTAGGGCGAGGCGGCGGCTCCTCTAGGGCGAGGCGGCTGTAAGGCGGCTGCTCCTCTAGGGCGAGGCGGCTGCTCCTCTAGGGTGAGGCGGCTGTGAGGCGGCTGCTCCTCTAGGGCGAGGCGGCTGCTCCTCTAGGTGAGGCGGCTGCTGGGCGAGGCGGCTGCTCCTCTAGGGAGAGGCGGCTGGGCGGCTGCTCCTCTAGGGCGAGGCGGCTGCTGCCTCTCTAGGGCGAGGCGGCTGCTCCTCTAGGGCGAGGCGGCTGCTCCTCTAGGGCGAGGCGGCTGCTCCTCTAGGGCGAGGCGGCTGCTCCTCTAGGGCGAGGCGGCTGTAAGGCGGCTGCTCCTCTAGGGCGAGGCGGCTGCTCCTCTAGGGTGAGGCGGCTGTGAGGCGGCTGCTCCTCTAGGGCGAGGCGGCTGCTCCTCTAAGGTGAGGCGGCTGCTCCTCTAGGGAGAGGCGGCTGCTCCTCGAAGGCGAGGCGGCTGCTCCTCTAGGGCGAGGCGGCTGCTCCTCTAGGGCGAGGCGGCTGCTCCTCGAAGGCGAGGCGGCTGCTCCTCTAGGGCGAGGCGGCTGCTCCTCTAGGGAGAGGCGGCTGTGAGGCAGCTGCTCCTCTAGGGAGAGGCGGCTGCTCCTCTAGGGCGAGGCGGCTGCTCCTCTAGGGAGGGCGGCTGCTCCTCTAGGGCGAGGCGGCTGCTCCTCTAGGGCGAGGCGGCTGCTCCTCTAGGGAGAGGCGGCTGCTCCTCTAGGGAGAGGCGGCTGCTCCTCTAGGGAGGCGGCTGTGAGGCGGCTGCTCCTCTAGGGAGAGGCGGCTGTGAGGCGGCTGCTCCTCTAGGGAGAGCGGCTGTGAGGCGGCTGCTCCTCTAGGGAGAGGCGGCTGTGAGGCGGCTGCTCCTCTAGGGAGAGGCGGCTGTGAGGCGGCTGCTCCTCTAGGGAGAGGCGGCTGTGAGGCGGCTGCTCCTCTAGGGCGAGGCGGCTGCTCCTCTAGGGAGAGGCGGCTGCTCCTCTAGGGCGAGGCGGCTGCTCCTCTAGGGCGAGGCGGCTGCTCCTCTAGGGCGAGGCGGCTGCTCCTCTAGGGAGAGGCGGCTGCTCCTCTAGGGAGAGGCGGCTGTGAGGCGGCTGCTCCTCTAGGGAGAGGCGGCTGTGAGGCGGCTGCTCCTCTAGGGAGAGGCGGCTGTGAGGCGGCTGCTCCTCTAGGGAGAGGCGGCTGTGAGGCGGCTGCTCCTCTAGGGAGAGGCGGCTGTGAGGCGGCTGCTCCTCTAGGGAGAGGCGGCTGTGAGGCGGCTGCTCCTCTAGGGCGAGGCGGCTGCTCCTCTAGGGAGAGGCGGCTGCTCCTCTAGGGAGAGGCGGCTGCTCCTCTAGGGCGAGGCGGCTTGATGTACAAGGGCAGACTATTTGATATTAGATGTAATTACTATCAATATCCTCTGTGTAGAAATAGCTGTGGTCATGCTGGCCAGACTGGCCATTTAAAATATATATTCTGTGTATCACATGAGTCAAATTCTTCTCATCAGCGCCTTGTGGATTAATTTCCTCACCTTGATATAATAGGAAACCTCCTGCTCCTCTAAAAACACATGAGCCTCCAACCCACCCATAGAAATAGAATGAACTATAACGTACATTCCCATTCTAGAACCCAATCATAGAATGAACTATAACATACATTCCCATTCTAGAACCCAATCATAGAATGAACTATAACGTACATTCCCATTCTAGAACCCAATCATAGAATGAACTATAACGTACATTCCCATTCTAGAACCCAATCATAGAATGAACTATAACGTACATTCCCATTCTAGAACCCAATCATAGAATGAACTATAACGTACATTCCCATTCTAGGACCCAATTGTAGAAATAGAAAGACTAGCTGCTTCAACAGACCATAATGTCCTATTATTCTACTGTGTACTAGGTTAACCATGAAGTAAAATATAATCTCTTCTTTTTTTTCCCCCCACACAGAAAACAATGCCTACAGTTTTGGGCGTACCACTATAGCCAATCTGGATGCCAAGTGAGTGCTTCTCCATGACTGTTTCTTCATTGTAGGGTGATGGTGGGGATACATGAACTTCCTTGTGTTCTAATTAAGCAATAAGGCACCTCAGGGGTACCGCCTGGACACAGCCCTTAGTCGTGGTATATTGGCCATATATCACAAACCCCAGAGGTGCCTTATTGCTTTTATAAACTGGTTACCAACGTTATCCGAACAGTAAATGTTGTGTTGTTGTTGTTGTTGTTGTCATACCCGTGCTATTCAGTATGATATACCACGGCTTTCAGCCAATCAATAACATTTTACCTTGACCAATATGAATCTTCATGTTCTGAATTGTTGAGTGGCGTCTTTCTCTTAAAATGTATGCCAGCAGCATACCACCCTGCATACCACCCTGCATACCACCCTGCATACCACCCTACATACCACCCTGCATACCACCCTGCATACCACCCTACATGCCACCCTGCATACCACCCTGCATGCCACCCTGCATACCACCCTGCATACCACCCTGCATACCACCCTACATACCACCCTGCATACCACCCTGCATACCACCCTACATACCACCCTGCATGCCACTACATACCACCCTACATACCACTCTGCATACCACTCTGCATACCACCCTGCATACCACTGCTGGCTTGCTTCTGAAGCTAAGCAGGGTTGGTTCTGGTCAGTCCCTGGATGGGAGACCAGATGCTGCTGGAAGTTGTGTTGGAGGGCCAGTAGGAGGCACTCTTTCCTCTGGTCTAAAAAAAATATCCCAATGCCCCAGGGCAGTGATTGGGGACACTGCCCTGTGTAGGGTGCCGTCTTTCGGATAGGACGTTAAACGGGTGCCCTGACTCTCTGAGGTCATTAAAGATCCCATGGCACTTATCGTAGGGGTGTTAACCCCTGGTGTCCTGGCTAAATTCCCAATCTGACCCTCAAACCATCACGGTCACCTAATAGTTTACAATTGGTTCATTCATCCCCTCTCCTCTGTAACTATTCCCCAGGTCGTTGCTGCAAATGAGAACGTGTTCTCAGTCAACTTACCTGGTAAAATAACGGATAAATAAAAAAATTCAAACATTTCGTTAATATTATATTTA
Source organism: Oncorhynchus tshawytscha (assembly GCF_018296145.1). Lineage (NCBI taxonomy): Eukaryota > Metazoa > Chordata > Actinopteri > Salmoniformes > Salmonidae > Oncorhynchus > Oncorhynchus tshawytscha. The sequence continues at coordinate 28,808,500 of NC_056452.1, read as the reverse complement.
AAATGTCAGATATTTTTTGTTGTTGTAACCGATAATAAGCACAGAATTCTGTTGACACGTTGTGGTGGTCGTCTTTAAAGTTGTTTACACCCGGCGCAAAAAAACAAACAAAAAACCTTATTATGCACGACGAGCTGAATTAAATGTAAAACGGCTTTGGAAATAAAGATCTTGCTGTGCTCTGTGTTCCGGTCACATTTCACTTGTTTTTTTGTGTGAGAATCGTTTCAACAGAACAGGAATTTTGCAACGAATATGTAAAAAGCCGAATACTAAAATCTGAAAATACTACGTCACGTCTTAACATCGATATCCATCTTACCGTCTTACTTCTGTATTGTTGTTCTGTCCTCCGTATTCGAGGAGAAAGAGGACGTTGAGCCTGTCAGTTAGCCTTGATTCTCTCACAGCATCCAGACTCGCTGACACAATGCTTTTTTCCAGGTTCTTGACCACTTTCTCTGCCTTCCATTGATTTAGTCAGACTAATACTTATTTTCCATCATAATTTGCAAATAAATTCATTAAAAATCCTACAATGTGATTTTCTGGATTTTTTTTCTCATTTTGTCTGTCATAGTTGAAGTGTACCTATGATGAAAATTACAGGCCTCTCATCTTTTTAAGTGGGAGAACTTGCACAATTGGTGGCTGACTAAATACTTTTTTGCCCCACTGTATATATATATATATATATATATATATATATGATTATATATTTTGTGTTTTTGATTGGACATATTGCTCTAATTTTAGTAGGAATGGTTGGTGTCTGTCTCCTCTCAGTAACATACTGCTGTGACTAACTGGGTTTCTCTCCTCTCAGTAACATACTGCTGTGACTAACTGGGTTTCTCTCCTCTCAGTAACATACTGCTGTGACTAACTGGGTTTCTCTGTCTCTCCTCTCAGTAACATACTGCTGTGACTAACTGGGTTTCTCTCTCTTCTCTCAGTAACATACTGCTGTGACTAACTGGGTTTCTCTCCTCTCAGTAACATACTGCTGTGACTAACTGGGTTTCTCTCCTCTCAGTAACATACTGCTGTGACTAACTGGGTTTCTCTGTCTCTTCTCTCAGTAACATACTGCTGTAACTAACTGGGTTTCTCTCCTCTCAGTAACATACTGCTGTGACTAACTGGGTTTATCTCCTCTCAGTAACATACTGCTGTGACTAACTGGGTGACTAACTGCTTTCTCTGGGTTTCTCTTCTCTCAGTACCATACTGCTGTAACTAACTGGGTTTCTCCTCTCAGTAACATACTGCTGTGACTAACTGGGTTTATCTCCTCTCTCAGTAACATACTTCTGTAACTAACTGGGTTTCTCTCCTCTCAGTAACATACTGCTGTGACTAACTGGGTTTCTCTCCTCTCAGTAACATACTGCTGTGACTAACTGGGTTTCTCTCTCCTCTCAGTAACATACTGCTGTGACTAACTGGGTTTCTCTCTCCTCTCAGTAACATACTGCTGTGACTAACTGGGTTTCTCTCTCCTCTCAGTACCATACTGCTGTGACTAACTGGGTTTCTCTCTCCTCTCAGTAACATACTGCTGTGACTAACTGGGTTTCTCTCCTCTCAGTAACATACTGCTGTGACTAACTGGGTTTCTCTCTCCTCTCAGTAACATACTGCTGTGACTAACTGGGTTTCTCTCTCCTCTCAGTAACATACTGCTGTGACTAACTGGGTTTCTCTCTCCTCTCAGTAACATACTGCTGTGACTAACTGGGTTTCTCTCTCCTCTCAGTAACATACTGCTGTGACTAACTGGGTTTCTCTCTCCTCTCAGTAACATACTGCTGTGACTAACTGGGTTTCTCTCCTCTCAGTAACATACTGCTGTAACTAACTGGGTTTCTCTCCTCTCAGTAACATACTGCTGTGACTAACTGGGTTTCTCTCCTCTCAGTAACATACTGCTGTGACTAACTGGGTTTCTCTCTCCTCTCAGTAACATACTGCTGTGACTAACTGGGTTTCTCTGTCTCTCCTCTCAGTAACATACTGCTGTGACTAACTGGGTTTCTCTGTCTCTCCTCTCAGTAACATACTGCTGTGACTAACTGGGTTTCTCTCCTCTCAGTACCATACTGCTGTAACTAACTGGGTTTCTCTCCTCTCAGTAACATACTGCTGTGACTAACTGGGTTTATCTCCTCTCTCAGTAACATACTTCTGTAACTAACTGGGTTTCTCTCCTCTCAGTAACATACTGCTGTGACTAACTGGGTTTCTCTCTCCTCTCAGTAACATACTGCTGTGACTAACTGGGTTTCTCTCTCCTCTCAGTACCATACTGCTGTAACTAACTGAGTTTTCTCCTCTCAGTAACATACTGCTGTGACTAACTGGGTTTCTCTCTCCTCTCAGTAACATACTGCTGTGACTAACTGGGTTTATCTCCTCTCTCAGTAACATACTGCTGTGACTAACTGGGTTTATCTCCTCTCTCAGTAACATACTGCTGTGACTAACTGGGTTTCTCTCCTCTCAGTAACATACTGCTGTGACTAACTGGGTTTCTCTCTCCTCTCAGTAATATGTTGCTGTGGCTCCACACCACCTTTGCGTTCCTCTACCTGTTGCTGACCGTGTACAGCATGAGACGACACACCTCCAAGATGCACCAGAGAGGACGATCTGGTGGGTGGTATGAACACACACACACACACACACACACACACACACACACACACACACACACACACACACACCCCAAGATGCACTACAGAGAGGACGATCTGGTGGGTGATATGAACACACACACACACACACACACCTCCAAGATGCACTACAGAGAGGACGATCTGGTGGGTGGTATGAACACACACCACACACACACACACACACACACACAAGTACCAAGTCAATGTGAAAAGTCCACCCCGTATCATAGTTTCTGTCTCTTCTTTTTTTTTTTAGGTGAACGCACTTTATTTGTCAATGGTATCTCCAAGTATGCAGAGGAGAAGCACATCAAGCAACACTTTGAGTAAGTGCTGTCTGTTTCCTGTATCTGGCAACACTTTGGTAAGTGCTGTCTGGTTTTATTTATTTATTTTTATATAACTAGGCAAGTCAGTTAAGAACAAATTCTTATTTACAATGACGGCCTAGGAACAGTAGGTTAACTGCCTTGTTCAGGGGCAGAATGACAGATTTTTTACCCTTGTCAGCTCGGGGATTCGATCTTGAAACCTTTTACGGTTACTAGTCCAAGACTCTAACCACTAGGCTTCCTGCCGTCCCAATGAGACACACTGGGGACGG
>NC_056452.1:28739047-28805118 GCF_018296145.1 Oncorhynchus tshawytscha | reverse complement strand
ACCGAGGGACAGGGACGGACGAGGAGGGGAGGCAGGGACGGACCACCGGGAGGGGACAGGACGGACCGAGGGAGGGGGAGGCAGGACGGACCGAGGGAGGGGGAGGCAGGGACGGACCGACCGAGGACCGACCCAAGGAAGGAGGGAGGAGGCAGGCAGGAGAGGGACGGATGGACCGAGGGAGGGGAGGCAGGGAGAGGGACAGCGGGAGAGGTCTAGGCCAAAGGTCTACTTTTGAATGGAGAGAGAAACGCTGTAGGGAATGAGGAGACTAGACATTAGTCCCATGACTGAGGGTGCTGACTGGGGCTCCGTTTGTCTCCTGTCTAACTCTGCTCTACTAAGTGGATAATGACACAGTGTTCCATAGATAGGCCTGTTGTTTACCCAGCTGCATGTCTGCAGGACGTGCACAATGACAGAATCCCATTTTGGCTTAACGTCCCAGGCTTAATGTATTTCTGTCTTGATTGGTTTGCTCATCACCATATTAGCAGCCATTTACAGAGTAGAGTTCTGGTCTTTTTGGTACTATTACCTTCCAGAAAATACTCAGGCAAAGCACCTGTGTTTTCTCACCGCCGTATTTGTACTTTTGTCCAGCTGTTTGAAAAGGTTTCTCATATGTATATCTCACCCCAGTCGAAGGTCCTCTGTCACTGTAAAAGAGAAAACGAATTTGATCTTCCTGATTTTTGTGATTATTATTATTATTATTATTTTTAACCTGAACAGTTGATCACTGGTTTCTCCTCCAGGAATATCCCGAGCTGACCTCCTCCGCCATGTTGTTTTATATTTCTGTTTTGTTTTCTCTCTGTGAAGACAGAATCAGCGATACAGCCGTCTGGATGAACAGAAACAGTATGTCTTCTTATTGTATCACACTGCTTCTTCTCTTTCAACCAATCTAACTCTCTTCCTTCCCTTCCTACCTAGGCTGGTGTGGGTTAGGTTGGCCTGTCTAGCTCTCTTGTGGTGCTGGGATCTGTTCCTACCTAGGCTGGTGTGGGTTGGGTTGGCCTGTCTTAGCTCTCTTGTGGTGCTGGGATCTGTTCCTACCTAGGCTGGTGTGGGTTGGGTTAGCCTGTCTAGCTCTGTTGTGGGTTTTCTCTTTCCTTCTCTCCTGCCAGGCTTTTCTTGTTCGAGCCTGTCTCCTGCTGTTCTCTCTTTCTTTCTGGTCTTTCACGGTTTTATCCCTGCTGCTGTCTCTCTGACTCCTCTCTCTGTCTCTCTTCTCTGTCTCTCTCTCTCTGTCTCTGTTCCCTCTTCTGTCTCTCTCTCTCTCTCTGTCTCTCTCTCTGCCCTCTTCCGTGCCCCCTCTCTGTCTCTCTCTCTGTGTCTCTCTCTCTCTCTCTGTCTCTCTCTCTCTGTCTCTCTTTTCTGTGTCTCTCTCTGTGTCTCTCTCTGTCTCTCTTCTGTGTCTCTTTCTCTCTTGTGTCTGTCTCTCTCTGTCTCTCTTTCTCTGTCTCTTCTTCTCTGTGTCTCTCTCTCTCTGTCTGTCTCTCTCTCTGTCTCTCTCTCTCTGTGTCTCTCTCTCTGTGTCTCTTTCTCTGTCTCTCTTTCTCTGTGTCTCTCTCTCTCTGTGTCTCTCTCTGTCTCTCTGTCTCTGTCTCTCTCTGTCAACAGTAACAACAATAACTAAGGGTCAAAATAACCATACATTCAACAATAGCAATAAGTATACAGTAGAGGACATGTGTAGGTTGATTGGTCTGTCAGACACTGTCCCTCAACTTATGGCAGGCAGCAATGTAGTGCGCTGCCAACCCACAGCTCTCTGCGTCCTCCTCCAACAGGAATGGTAGCCTATCCTCATCAGAGAGGTCTTTGAAACCTTGAATAAGGGTTTTAAATTTGGGAAATGACACTCTAATTGTTTTATATTTTTTGACATTTTGTCAGGAAATGCAGCTCTGTCTCAGGTTCTGCTGTGGTGCAGTGGTTGCACAGCCTTTCCTCTACAGGGAGCCTGTGTCTACCCTTTCAATGGCAAGGCTGTGCTCACTGAGCCTGTACTTGTCAAGTTTTTCTAAGGTTTTGATCAGTAACCATGGTCAGATAGTTATCCAGTGTAATGTCCATTTAGCCAGAAAGCACTGCATTTAGCTTTGTGATTGTGTTTCCCAATAAGCAATGTAGTTTTGTTTTTGATTGTGTTGTAATTTGGCTTTATCTTGATTGATTGGGGTGGCAGGGTATCCTAGTGGTTAGAGTGTTGCAAGTTCAAATCCCTGAGCTGACAAGGTACAAATCTGTCATTCTGCCCCTGAACAAGGCAGTTAACCCACTGTTCCTAGACCAGTTAACCCACTGTTCCTAAGCCAGTTAACCCACTGTTCCTAGGCCAGTTAACCCACTGTTCCTAGGCCGTCATTGAAAATAAGAATTTGTTCTTAACTGACTTGCCTGGTTAAATAACAACTTTTTTATTTGCTCAGCTCTTGGCATTGCAGGGCTTGGTAATGATAATGATATGAGAGGGGTCACTGTATTTTAGATGTTCCAAAACTTAATTGCTATTTTTGAGTTTTTTATTATTAGTAGATATTAGCCATTGTTTGTAGTTTTCCTCGGACTTGTAGGAGATACTTACAGAACTCTGCATTCAGGAGTTTCAATGGGGTGTTTGTCCCATTTGGTGAAATCTTGTTTTGCAAGTGGACCCCACACCTCGCTGCCATGAAGTGCAATTAGTTCAGTGAAACATTCAATTGAGTTTTTTAATTTGTATTTATTTTAATTTGAATTTTTTTTGCCCTGGCATAGAATTCTCTGTTCCTTTCTGCCTCACTGCCTCCTGCTTCACTGCCTCCTTCATTATGGTGTCCAGTTGAGCTTATTTTTAAACCTAAGTAATTGTAGTGAGTGCAGTACTCTATATATTTTGCAGAGAACTTTGGTCTAATTCCTGAGATCTGGATCTTCTATCATTATACAGTGCCTTGCGAAAGTATTCGGCCCCCTTGAACTTTGCGAGCCTTTGCCACATTTCAGGCTTCAAACATAAAGATATACAACTGTATTTTTTGAAGAATCAACAACAAGTGGGACACAATCATGAAGTGGAACGACATTTAATGGATATTTCAAACTTTTTAACAAATCAAAAACTGAAAAATTGGGCGTTTTATTCAGCCCCCTTAACAGTGCAGCAAACTCTCCAGCGCCTAGTTCAGTGAGGATCTCTGAATGTAATGTTGGGGTAAATGACCAATGATGATTTGCAATCCACCTGTGACTGTAATCAAGTCTCCAATAAATCCACCTGCAAAACTGCTCATAGTCTCAGTGAGGTTAAAAGGATGGAGAGCATCATGAAGAACAGCACACCAGTTCTTTCCGAGATTCTGTTTGATTCAGGTCTGGATACAAAAGATTTGGCCATTTAAACATCCTGGATATGTTTATTTTTGAACCATTCCATTGAAATGGAAGGAGTTTTGACCACTGTCAAATCTGGAAGACAAATCTGGCCGTCCCTCTAAGGTCTTTGCAGACTCCATCAGGTTTTCTGATCAGAATGGTCCTGTATTTGGCCCCATCCATCACTCTGGATCAACTTTAAGATCTTCCCTGTCACTGCTGAAGAAAAACCAGGACAAAACCATGATGCTGCCACCACCATGTTTGACAGTGGAATGATGGTTCAGGGTGATGAGCTGTGAGGCTTTTTACGCCAAACATAACGTTTTGCATTGTTGCCAAAAGTTCAATTTTGGTTTCATCTGACCAAAGCATTCTTCCCATGTTTGGTGTGTCTCCCCAGGTGGCTTGTGGCAAACTTTAAACTGCACTTTTTATGGATATCTTTAAGAAATGGCTTTCTTCTTCCACTCTTCCATAAAGGCCAGATTTGTGCAAACACTGATTGTTGTCCTATGGACAGAGTCTCCCACCTCAGCTGTAGATCTCTGCAGTTCATCCAGAGTGATCATGGGCCTCTTGGCTGCATCTCTGATCAGTCTTCTCCTTGTATGAGCTGAAAAGTTTGAGAGGGACGGCCAGGTCTTGGTTCCAGATTTGCAGTGGTCTGATACATCCTTCCATTTCAATATTATCGTTGCAAAAATGCATATCCAGGGATGTTTAAAGCTTGGGAAGTCTTTTTGTATCCAAACCTGGCTTTAAACTTCCACAACAGAATCTCGGACCTGCCTGGTGTGTTCCTTGTTCTTCATGATGCTCTCTGCGCTTTTAACGGACCTCTGAGACTATCACAGTGCAGGAGCATTGATACGGAGACTTGATTACACACAGGTGGATTGTATTTATCATCATTAGTCATTTAGGTCAGACATTGGATCATTCAGAGATCCTCACTGAACTTCTGGAGAGTTTGCTGCACTGAAAGTAAAGGGGCTGAATAATTTTGCACGCCCAATTTTTCAGTTTTTGATTTGTTAAAAAAGTTACAAATATCCAATAAATGTCGTTCCACTTCACATGATTGTGTTTTATATCTTTATGTTTGAAGCCTGAAATGTGGCAAAAGGTCGCAAAGTTCAAAGGGGCCGAATACTTTCTGCAAGGCACTGTATGTTGGCTCTGCTTTTGAGGGGTTTACTGCCAGGGCCCAGGTCTGGAGTACTGCTCTGGAAAATCAGGTTCTGCTGTAGGCCATGTGCTGTGGGGTTTACTGCCAGGGCCCAGGTCTGGCAGTACTGCTCTAGCAGGTCCAGGCTCTGCTGTAGGCCATGTGCTGTGGGGGTTTACTGCCAGGGCCCAGGTCTGGCAGTACTGCTCTAGCAGGTCCAGGCTCTGCTGTAAGGCCATGTGCTGTGGGTGACAGAAGGCATAGGTCATCTGTGAAGAGTAGGCATTTAACTTCTGAATTGTGGAGACCAACACTCAGGGGCTGAGGATTTGTCTAGAATAGTGGCTAATTCGTTGATGTAAATATTGAAGAGTGTAGGGCTCAGATTGCAACCCTGGCGAAGGCCCCGCCCCTGGTTCTGCTGCACGTATTGCCAGTAAACATAATTAAATACATGTCATATGCCAATTTTAATGCTGTACTTATTGCCAGTAAACATTTGATTTAATTATGTCATATGTTTTACCCCTACACCACTTTCAATAACTTTGTAGAACAGTCCTGTATGCCAAATAGAATCAAATGCTTTTGGAAATCCATAAAGCAAGCGTATATTTTGGTATTATTTTGGTGGACATGTTTATTTTTGGTGGACAACATCTATCAGGGTGTGTAGGGTGTAAATATGATCAGTCGTGTGATGTTTTGGTATAATCCAATACACAAGACATTGTTTTTAAAAGATTGGGGTTATGAGTCCTTGATTCCAGATGTCAGGGAAATAACCTACACTCAGGATCAAATTAAACAGTTTTAATATAGCCAATTGAAATGTTGCACTAGTGAGTTTGAGCATCTCATTTAGGATGCCATCAGGTCCGCATGCTTTTTAAATTTGAGAGCCTGAAGCTTCTTATAGAGCTCCTGGTCAGTAATTGGGAAGTCCAATGAATTTTGATTGTCCTTTATAGCTTTTTCTAATCCATTCAACTTCCATTCAACTTCTCATGAATTTGGCGTTGGTCTGCGTTTGTCTCTCTCTCTCTGTCTCTCTCTGTCTCTCTCTCTGTCTCTCTCTGTCTCTGTCTCTCTGTCTCTCTGTCTCTCTGTCTCTTTGTCTCTCTCTCTTGTCTCTCTCTCTCTTTGTCTCTCTCTGTGTGTCTCTCTCTCTCTCTGTGTCTCTCTCTCTCTGTGTCTCTCTCTCTGTGACTCTCTCTCTCTCTCTGTTTCTCTGTCTCTGTCTCTTTCTCTCTCCATTTTACACCTATAACTCTGTTGCTGTATGTTCTCTCTCCCTAACTAACTAATCAGCTCTATATGCTAATCTCTGTGTCATCATTGACCTCTCTGAGAAGCAGAATGTCTCTCCTGTCGTCCTGTATAAGCGCACCGCATGAGGTGCCCAGCAGGCATGATACCTACAGGGTGGAGAGGTACGGTAACTAGTAACTACACACCTCACCTCACCCTGTGGTTGTGTAGACGCCGTCAAGCTCCTGAGTCCTGACTGGTTATCCCTACCTACCCTCAGCTCCTGTATCAGTCTGTGGTGGTTCTGTGTTTCTGCACTAGACAAGACACCTACCCCTAGCTCTCTGAGGTCTTCTATGGACGTTTATTGAGTTATAGCCATTGTGGGTGCCCCCACCCCCCCCATTCCATTAGAGACCTCAAAGAGCTCTGGGTGATGTCATCCTTTAATCTAGTTTTACACTGGACATTGCTAATGGAGACCAGGGGAATAGTAGCCTGGGCCCAGGTCTGTTTATGTTGTCTTGTGAACTCCTATGATCATTGACATACCATCGGCACAATCAGATCTGGGGACCCGGGCTAAAGGGGGCTGCCTGATGAAGAATATGAGATAAAAGAGCTTCAATCTGGTCTAGTTCTGGGAGTCAAAACGCATGTGTATCAGTGTATGAGCTGTAGGACCTGAAAGCTCTGCTGGTTGATCCGTGGGGGGTGGGGGGGGGGGTGTGGGGGTGGTTGGCATCTTTTATTGTTATGTGTCTCAATGATTTTACACTCAGGTTCTTCTGTTGTCTTTGTGAATGTCCTCCCCTTTCTCTCTGTCTGTCTCTGTGTCTCTGTCTCTCTTGTGGGGGCCTTCATTGCTTTTCCTTCCAATCTCTGTCATCTTAACAAGGTGTCAGAGAGTTTGTGTATCTCTAGAATCCTCCAACTGAATGACATGGTGCTGAGGTTTGTTCTGGGTGATTGTTGTCTCACTGACTGGTGCGTGAGCACTAGGCCAACCGTACACTCAAACCCCAGCCCCGTCTCCCAGGTTTTGGGTCAAAGACATTCAATTCAGGAAATAAACTGAAATTGGAGTGTAAGTTTACTTCCTGAATTGACTGAATGGATAGATTGATGCCAACTCTACAGACGCCTGAGGTACAGCAGTGTGGATACAGCCCAGAACCAACCTCTCCAGCCCATTTCAGAGCCCTACTGCATGTGTGGCCACTGAACTAATTAATATGTAATAAACACACTGTTGATACTGTACTGATGTCAGCCTAACTAACTATTTGAGATCAGGTTTGTTGTTGGGGAGTGCCAGGCTAATGCTAGGCTAATGCTATCTCCATCAGGTTTGTTGTTGGGAAGCGTCAGGCTAATGCTAGGCTAATGCTATTCTCCATCAGTTTTGTTGTTGGGAAGCGTCAGGCTAATGCTAGGCTAATGCTATTCTCCATTAGGTTTGTTGTTGGGAAGCGTCAGGCTAATGCTGGGCTAATGCTATTCTCCATCAGGTTTGTTGTTGGGAAGCATCAGGCTAATGCTAGTTCTATCTTTTTAACATTGTGTGTGTGCAGTGTGGCGTCTGCCATGACGTCGGAGCTACCCGATCGCTACGAACGCCTGACCTCTGTCTCCAGCTCAGTGGACTTTGAGCAGAGAGACACTGTAAGTACCACTTCCTGTTTTTACTGGGATCAGGGGTTGTGGGGTGTGGAGCAACCACAGTAGGGACTTCACTACAAACAGGAAAACTTGTTTGGGAGAAAAATCTTGTCGTACATTTCAGTCATTTAGCAGACGCTCTTATCCAGAACCACTTAGTTAGTGAATACATGTTAAAGATGCACTCTTAAGCACAACAAATTCGTAACATGTCACACCAAATGGATGATGTAGTAAACAATCGGATGATGTAGTAAACAATCGGATGATGTAGTAAACAATTGGATGATGTAGTAGACAATTGGATGATGTAGTAGACAATTGGATGATGTAGTAGACAATTGGATGATGTAGTAGACAATTGGATGATGTAGGAGACAAATGGATGATGTAGGAGACAATTGGATGATGTAGGAGACAATTGGATGATGTAGTAGACAAATGGATGATGTAGTAGACAAATGGATGATGTAGTAGACAAATGGATGATGTAGTAGACAAATGGATGATGTAGTAGACAAATGGATGATGTAGTAGACAATTGGATGATGTAGTAGACAAATGGATGATGTAGTAGACAAAAGGATGGTGTAGTAGACAAATGGATGGTGTAGTAGACAAATGGATGATGTAGTAGACAAATGGATGATGTAGTAGACAATTGGATGATGTAGGAGACAACTGGATGATGTAGGAGACAAATGGATGATGTAGTAGACAAATGGATGATGTAGTAGACAAATGGATGATGTAGTAGACAACAACAACAACAAAAAACGGTTACCACTTTAGGCTTCTGAACACCACTTTTAAAACTACCGACTGAAATTATACAACCGTTTGAGAGTGCATCTTTAAGAGAGTAAGCTGAGAGAACCACGTCGTTGATTTCGTCCTATTGTCAGCATTACTTTGAAACTGCTGACCAAGTGTACATTGTACCAGAGAACAGGATACCGAGGTTACGGGCCAATTTCTTTTCAATTCAGGAACTACACTGAAATGTAAATTCTCTTCAATGCTTTTTGGAATTAGAATTTGTGGAATTAGAATTTGTGGAATTAGAATTTGTGGAATTAGAATTTGTGGAATTAGAATTTGTGGAATTAGAATTTGATTTATGTTCTGAATTGATTGGAATTGAAATGGAATTGACCCCACTGCAGGATACAGCTCGGGAGAACCTTGACATTTTGAGTTTTAATCGGGTCACTTACGTTGCTCGAAGAATTTCCCCCAATTGGATAATAACCTGTAATCTACGGTTCTAACTAGCTCTAACCTAAAGTCTCATCTCTCTTCAGGGCTTCTGCTCCTGGTTAACCGCCATCTTCCGCATAAAGTGAGTCTCCAATAAAGTTTTGGGTGCGGGCATGGGACAGCAAGGAAGGGAGAATGTGTGTGAGTTGGAATTTAGGTGTGTGTGTGTGTGTGTGTGTTAACAAACAAACTGTCAATTTGACTGTTCAGAGGTCTGCTCTGCCTCAAAGGGACTTTCCTGGTTAAATAAAAGCTAAATCTCTCTCTTTCTCTCTCTCTCTCCTCTCTGTCTGTCTCTCTCCTCTCTGTCTGTCTCTCTCCTCTCTGTCTGTCTCTCTCCTCTCTGTCTGTCTCTCTCCTGTCTGTCTGTCTCTCTCCTCTCTGTCTGTCTCTCTCCTCTCTGTCTGTCTCTCTCCTCTCTGTCTGTCTCTCTCTCCTCTCTGTCTGTCTGTCTCTCTCTCCTCTCTGTTTGTCTGTCTCTCTCCTCTCCTCTCCTCTCTCTTTCTCTGTCTCTCTCCTCTCTGTTTGTCTGTCTCTCTCCTCTCCTCTCCTCTCTCTCTTTTCTCTGTCTCTCTCCTCTCTGTCTGTCTGTCTCTCCTCTCTGTCTCCCTCCTCTCCTCTCTCTTTTCTCTGTCTCTCTCCTCTCTGTCTGTCTGTCTCTCTCCTCTCTGTCTCCCTCCTCTCCTCTCTCTTTTTCTCTGTCTCTCTCCTCTCTGTCTGTCTGTCTCTCTCCTCTCTGTCTCCCTCCTCTCCTCTCTCTTTCTCTGTCTCTCTCCTCTCTGTCTCTGTCTCTCTCCTCTGTCTCTCTCTCCTCTCTGTCTGTCTGTCTCTCTCTCTGTCTCTCTCTCCTCTCTGTCTGTCTGTCTCTCTCCTCTCTGTCTCCCTCCTCTCCTCTCTCTTTCTCTGTCTCTCTCCTCTCTGTCTGTCTGTCTCTCTCCTCTCTGTCTCCCTCCTCTCCTCTCTCTTTCTCTGTCTCTCTCCTCTCTCTGTTTGTCTGTCTCTCTCCTCTCTGTCTGTCTCTCTCTCCTCTCTGTCTGTCTGTCTCTCTCTCCTCTCTGTTTGTCTGTCTCTCTCCTCTCCTCTCCTCTCTCTTTCTCTGTCTCTCTCCTCTCTGTTTGTCTGTCTCTCTCCTCTCCTCTCCTCTCTCTTTCTCTGTCTCTCTCCTCTCTGTCTGTCTGTCTCTCTCCTCTCTGTCTCCCTCCTCTCCTCTCTCTTTCTCTGTCTCTCTCCTCTCTGTCTGTCTGTCTCTCTCCTCTCTGTCTCCCTCCTCTCCTCTCTCTTTCTCTGTCTCTCTCCTCTCTGTCTGTCTGTCTCTCTCCTCTCTGTCTCCCTCCTCTCCTCTCTCTTTTCTCTGTCTCTCTCCTCTCTGTCTCTGTCTCTCTCCTCTGTCTCTCTCTCCTCTCTGTCTGTCTGTCTCTCTCCTCTGTCTCTCTCTCCTCTCTGTCTGTCTGTCTCTCTCCTCTCTGTCTCCCTCCTCTCCTCTCTCTTTCTCTGTCTCTCTCCTCTCTGTCTGTCTGTCTCTCTCCTCTCTGTCTCCCTCCTCTCCTCTCTCTTTCTCTGTCTCTCTCCTCTCTGTCTGTCTGTCTGTCTCTCTCCTCTCTGTCTCCCTCCTCTCCTCTCTCTTTCTCTGTCTCTCTCCTCTCTGTCTGTCTGTCTCTCTCCTCTGTCTGTCTGTCCTCTCTTTGTGTCTGTCTCTCTCCTCTCTTTCTGTCTGTCTTTCTCCTCTCTGTCTGTCTGTTTCTCTCCCTCTCCAGGGATGAGGAGATCAGGGAAAAGTGTGGGGAGGATGCAGTACACTACCTCTCCTTCCAGAGGCACATCATTGGTCTGCTGGTGGTGGTGGGCGTGCTCTCAGTGGCCATAGTCCTGCCCGTCAACTTCTCAGGAAATCTATTGGGTGAGTGGGGTTTAGGGGGTGGGACTTCAGGAATACTTGAGACTAACACTGGACTGGTGGTGTCCTCTATCCCCTATGTAGTGCACTACTTTAGATCAGGGCTCTATTTCCCTATGTCCCTGTGGGTATCCCTGTGGGTCCTGGTCTAAAGTAGTGCACTTCAGAGGAATAGGGTGTCATTTGAGACGTATCTCTAGTAGTCATCAGAAATCCCTCACTTCAGAAGTCCTTTAGTCTGGATAGTGGGGTTTTAGGACTTTGAGGTTATTATTATAGATTGAATTGTATCTATTTCAACTCTGATGACTCAAGGGTTATATCATGTGATTTTTCCATCTTGTCGTCACGTGAAACATCAAAGTGGAGGCAAATACAAGTAAGTGAGAAAGTAGCCTTGTCTGAGTCCATAGGGCAGGAGCATATCTCCAGCTCGTCTAGGGCGAGACGGCTGCTCCTCTAGGGCGAGGCGGCTGCTTCTCTAGGGTGAGGCGGCTGTGAGGCGGCTACTCCTCTAGGGCGAGGCGGCTGCTCCTCTAGGGCGAGGCGGCTGTGAGGCGGCTGCTCCTCTAGGCGAGGCGGCTGCTCCTCTAGGGCGAGGCGGCTGCTCCTCTAGGGCGAGGCAGCTGCGGCGGCTGCTCCTCTAGGGCGATGCGGCTGCTCCTCTAAGGTGAGGCGGCTGCTCCTCTAGGGAGAGGCGGCTGCTCCTCTAGGGCGAGGCGGCTGCTCCTCTAGGGCGAGGCGGCTGCTCCTCTAGGGAGAGGCGGCTGTGAGGCGGCTGCTCCTCTAGGGAGAGGCGGCTGCTCCTCTAGGGCGAGGCGACTGCTCCTCTAGGGCGAGGCGGCTGCTCCTCTAGGGCGAGGCGGCTGCTCCTCTAGGGCGAGGCGGCTGCTCCTCTAGGGCGAGGCGGCGCTCCTCTAGGGCGAGGCGGCTGTAAGGTGGCTGCTCCTCTAGGGCGAGGCGGCTGCTCCTCTAGGGTGAGGCGGCTGTGAGGCGGCTCCCTCTAGGGCGAGGCGGCTGCTCCTCTAGGGCGAGGCGGCTGTGAGGCGGCTGCTCCTCTAGGGCGAGGCGGCTGCTCCTCTAGGGCGAGGCAGCTGCGGGGCGGCTGCTCCTCTAGGGCGAGGCGGCTGCTCCTCTAAGGTGAGGCGGCTGCTCCTCTAGGGAGGCGGCTGCTCAAGGCGGCTGCTCCTCTAGGGCGAGGCGGCTGCTCCTCTAGGGAGAGGCGGCTGTGAGGCGGCTGCTCCTCTAGGGAGAGCGGCTGCTCCTCTAGGGCGAGGCGACTGCTCCTCTAGGGCGAGGCGGCTGCTCCTCTAGGGCGAGGCGGCTGCTCCTCTAGGGCGAGGCGGCTGCTCCTCTAGGCGAGGCGGCGGCTCCTCTAGGGCGAGGCGGCTGTAAGGCGGCTGCTCCTCTAGGGCGAGGCGGCTGCTCCTCTAGGGCGAGGCGGCTGTGAGGCGGCTGCTCCTCTAGGGCGAGGCGGCTGCTCCTCTAGGGCGAGGCGGCTGTGAGGCGGCTGCTCCTCTAGGGCGAGCGGCTGCTCCTCTAAGGTGAGGCGGCTGCTCCTCTAGGGAGAGGCGGCTGCTCCTCTAGGGCGAGGCGGCTGCTCCTCTAGGGCGAGGCGGCTGCTCCTCTAGGGAGAGGCGGCTGCTCCTCGAGGCGGCTGCTCCTCTAGGGCGAGGCGGCTGCTCCTCTAGGGAGAGGCGGCTGTGAGGCAGCTGCTCCTCTAGGGAGAGGCGGCTGCTCCTCTAGGGCGAGGCGGCTGCTCCTCTAGGGCGAGGCGGCTGCTCCTCTAGGGCGAGGCGGCTGCTCCTCTAGGGAGAGGCGGCTGCTCCTCTAGGGAGAGGCGGCTGTGAGGCGGCTGCTCCTCTAGGGAGAGGCGGCTGTGAGGCGGCTGCTCCTCTAGGGAGAGGCGGCTGTGAGGCGGCTGCTCCTCTAGGGAGAGGCGGCTGTGAGGCGGCTGCTCCTCTAGGGAGAGGCGGCTGTGAGGCGGCTGCTCCTCTAGGGCGAGGCGGCTGCTCCTCTAGGGAGAGGCGGCTGCTCCTCTAGGGAGAGGCGGCTGCTCCTCTAGGGAGAGGCGGCTGCTCCTCTAGGGAGAGGCGGCTGCTCCTCTAGGGCGAGGCGGCTTGATGTACAAGGGCAGACTATTTGATATTAGATGTAATTACTATCAATATCCTCTGTGTAGAAATAGCTGTGGTCATGCTGGCCAGACTGGCCATTTAAAATATATATTCTGTGTATCACATGAGTCAAATTCTTCTCATCAGCGCCTTGTGGATTAATTTCCTCACCTTGATATAATAGGAAACCTCCTGCTCCTCTAAAAACACATGAGCCTCCAACCCACCCATAGAAATAGAATGAACTATAACGTACATTCCCATTCTAGAACCCAATCATAGAATGAACTATAACATACATTCCCATTCTAGAACCCAATCATAGAATGAACTATAACGTACATTCCCATTCTAGAACCCAATCATAGAATGAACTATAACGTACATTCCCATTCTAGAACCCAATCATAGAATGAACTATAACGTACATTCCCATTCTAGAACCCAATCATAGAATGAACTATAACGTACATTCCCATTCTAGGTCCCAATTGTAGAAATAGAAGGACTAGCTGCTTCAACAGACCATAATGTCCTATTATTCTACTGTGTACTAGGTTAACCATGAAGTAAAATATAATCTCTTCTTTTTTTTTCCCCCCACACAGAAAACAATGCCTACAGTTTTGGGCGTACCACTATAGCCAATCTGGATGCCAAGTGAGTGCTTCTCCATGACTGTTTCTTCATTGTAGGGTGATGGTGGGGATACATGAACTTCCTTGTGTTCTAATTAAGCAATAAGGCACCTCAGGGGTACCGCCTGGACACAGCCCTTAGTCGTGGTATATTGGCCATATATCACAAACCCCAGAGGTGCCTTATTGCTTTTATAAACTGGTTACCAACGTTATCCGAACAGTAAATGTTGTGTTGTTGTTGTTGTTGTTGTCATACCCGTGCTATTCAGTATGATATACCACGGCTTTCAGCCAATCAATAACATTTTACCTTGACCAATATGAATCTTCATGTTCTGAATTGTTGAGTGGCGTCTTTCTCTTAAAATGTATGCCAGCAGCATACCACCCTGCATACCACCCTGCATACCACCCTGCATACCACCCTGCATACCACCCTGCATACCACCCTACATGCCACCCTGCATACCACCCTGCATGCCACCCTGCATACCACCCTGCATACCACCCTGCATACCACCCTACATACCACCCTGCATACCACCCTGCATACCACCCTACATACCACCCTGCATGCCACTACATACCACTCTGCATACCACTCTGCATACCACCCTGCATACCACTGCTGGCTTGCTTCTGAAGCTAAGCAGGGTTGGTTCTGGTCAGTCCCTGGATGGGAGACCAGATGCTGCTGGAAGTTGTGTTGGAGGGCCAGTAGGAGGCACTCTTTCCTCTGGTCTAAAAAAATATCCCAATGCCCCAGGGCAGTGATTGGGGACACTGCCCTGTGTAGGGTGCCGTCTTTCGGATAGGACGTTAAACGGGTGCCCTGACTCTCTGAGGTCATTAAAGATCCCATGGCATTATCGTAGGGGTGTTAACCCCTGGTGTCCTGGCTAAATTCCCAATCTGACCCTCAAACCATCACGGTCACCTAATAGTTTACAATTGGCTCATTCATCCCCCTCCTCTCCCTGTAACTATTCCCCAGGTCGTTGCTGCAAATGAGAACGTGTTCTCAGTCAACTTACCTGGTAAAATAACGGATAAATAAAAAAATTCAAACATTTCGTTAATATTATATTTAAAATGTCAGATATTTTTTGTTGTTGTAACCGATAATAAGCACAGAATTCTGTTGACACGTTGTGGTGGTCGTCTTTAAAGTTGTTTACACCCGGCGCAAAAAAACAAACAAAAACCTTATTATGCACGACGAGCTGAATTAAATGTAAAACGGCTTTGGAAATAAAGATCTTGCTGTGCTCTGTGTTCCGGTCACATTTCACTTGTTTTTTTTGTGTGAGAATCGTTTCAACAGAACAGGAATTTTGCAACGAATATGTAAAAAGCCGAATACTAAAATCTGAAAATACTACGTCACGTCTTAACATCGATATCCATCTTACCGTCTTACTTCTGTATTGTTGTTCTGTCCTCCGTATTCGAGGAGAAAGAGGACGTTGAGCCTGTCAGTTAGCCTTGATTCTCTCACAGCATCCAGACTCGCTGACACAATGCTTTTTTCCAGGTTCTTGACCACTTTCTCTGCCTTCCATTGATTTAGTCAGACTAATACTTATTTTCCATCATAATTTGCAAATAAATTCATTAAAAATCCTACAATGTGATTTTCTGGATTTTTTTTTTCTCATTTTGTCTGTCATAGTTGAAGTGTACCTATGATGAAAATTACAGGCCTCTCATCTTTTAAGTGGGAGAACTTGCACAATTGGTGGCTGACTAAATACTTTTTTGCCCCACTGTATATATATGATTATATATTTTGTGTTTTTGATTGGACATATTGCTCTAATTTTAGTAGGAATGGTTGGTGTCTGTCTCCTCTCAGTAACATACTGCTGTGACTAACTGGGTTTCTCTCCTCTCAGTAACATACTGCTGTGACTAACTGGGTTTCTCTCCTCTCAGTAACATACTGCTGTGACTAACTGGGTTTCTCTGTCTCTCCTCTCAGTAACATACTGCTGTGACTAACTGGGTTTCTCTGTCTCTTCTCTCAGTACCATACTGCTGTAACTAACTGGGTTTCTCTCCTCTCAGTAACATACTGCTGTGACTAACTGGGTTTCTCTCCTCTCTCAGTAACATACTGCTGTGACTAACTGGGTTTCTCTCCTCTCTCAGTAACATACTGCTGTGACTAACTGGGTTTCTCTCCTCTCTCAGTAACATACTGCTGTGACTAACTGGGTTTCTCTGTCTCTCCTCTCAGTAACATACTGCTGTGACTAACTGGGTTTCTCTGTCTCTCCTCTCAGTAACATACTGCTGTGACTAACTGGGTTTCTCTCCTCTCAGTAACATACTGCTGTGACTAACTGGGTTTCTCTCCTCTCAGTAACATACTGCTGTGACTAACTGGGTTTCTCTCCTCTCAGTAACATACTGCTGTGACTAACTGGGTTTCTCTGTCTCTTCTCTCAGTACCATACTGCTGTAACTAACTGGGTTTCTCTCCTCTCAGTAACATACTGCTGTGACTAACTGGGTTTATCTCCTCTCAGTAACATACTGCTGCAGCTGTGACTAACTGGGTTTCTCTGTCTCTTCTCTCAGTACCATACTGCTGTAACTAACTGGGTTTCTCTCCTCTCAGTAACATACTGCTGTGACTAACTGGGTTTATCTCCTCTCTCAGTAACATACTTCTGTAACTAACTGGGTTTCTCTCCTCTCAGTAACATACTGCTGTGACTAACTGGGTTTCTCTCCTCTCAGTAACATACTGCTGTGACTAACTGGGTTTCTCTCTCCTCTCAGTAACATACTGCTGTGACTAACTGGGTTTCTCTCTCCTCTCAGTAACATACTGCTGTGACTAACTGGGTTTCTCTCTCCTCTCAGTACCATACTGCTGTGACTAACTGGGTTTCTCTCTCCTCTCAGTAACATACTGCTGTGACTAACTGGGTTTCTCTCCTCTCAGTAACATACTGCTGTGACTAACTGGGTTTCTCTCTCCTCTCAGTAACATACTGCTGTGACTAACTGGGTTTCTCTCTCCTCTCAGTAACATACTGCTGTGACTAACTGGGTTTCTCTCTCCTCTCAGTAACATACTGCTGTGACTAACTGGGTTTCTCTCTCCTCTCAGTAACATACTGCTGTGACTAACTGGGTTTCTCTCTCCTCTCAGTAACATACTGCTGTGACTAACTGGGTTTCTCTCCTCTCAGTAACATACTGCTGTAACTAACTGGGTTTCTCTCCTCTCAGTAACATACTGCTGTGACTAACTGGGTTTCTCTCCTCTCAGTAACATACTGCTGTGACTAACTGGGTTTCTCTCCTCTCAGTAACATACTGCTGTGACTAACTGGGTTTCTCTGTCTCTCCTCTCAGTAACATACTGCTGTGACTAACTGGGTTTCTCTGTCTCTCCTCTCAGTAACATACTGCTGTGACTAACTGGGTTTCTCTCCTCTCAGTACCATACTGCTGTAACTAACTGGGTTTCTCTCCTCTCAGTAACATACTGCTGTGACTAACTGGGTTTATCTCCTCTCTCAGTAACATACTTCTGTAACTAACTGGGTTTCTCTCCTCTCAGTAACATACTGCTGTGACTAACTGGGTTTCTCTCTCCTCTCAGTAACATACTGCTGTGACTAACTGGGTTTCTCTCTCCTCTCAGTACCATACTGCTGTAACTAACTGAGTTTCTCTCCTCTCAGTAACATACTGCTGTGACTAACTGGGTTTCTCTCTCCTCTCAGTAACATACTGCTGTGACTAACTGGGTTTATCTCCTCTCTCAGTAACATACTGCTGTGACTAACTGGGTTTATCTCCTCTCTCAGTAACATACTGCTGTGACTAACTGGGTTTATCTCCTCTCTCAGTAACATACTGCTGTGACTAACTGGGTTTCTCTCTCCTCTCAGTAATATGTTGCTGTGGCTCCACACCACCTTTGCGTTCCTCTACCTGTTGCTGACCGTGTACAGCATGAGACGACACACCTCCAAGATGCACTACAGAGAGGACGATCTGGTGGGTGGTATGAGCGCACACACACACACACACACACACACACACACACACACACACACACACACACACACCTCCAAGATGCACTACAGAGAGGACGATCTGGTGGGTGATATGAACACACACACACACACACACACCTCCAAGATGCACTACAGAGAGGACGATCTGGTGGGTGGTATGAACACACACACACACACACACACACACACACACACACACACACACACACACACACACACACACACACACACACACAAGTACCAAGTCAATGTGAAAAGTCCACCGTATCATAGTTTCTGTCTCTTCTTTTTAGGTGAAACGCACTTTATTTGTCAATGGTATCTCCAAGTATGCAGAGGAGAAGCACATCAAGCAACACTTTGAGTAAGTGCTGTCTGTTTCCTGTATCTGACAACACTTTGAGTAAGTGCTGTCTGGTTTTTATTTATTTATTTTTATATAACTAGGCAAGTCAGTTAAGAACAAATTCTTATTTACAATGACGGCCTAGGAACAGTAGGTTAACTGCCTTGTTCAGGGGCAGAATGACAGATTTTTACCTTGTCAGCTCGGGGGATTCGATCTTGAAACCTTTCGGTTACTAGTCCAAGACTCTAACCACTAGGCTTCCTGCCGTCCCAATGAGACACACTGGGGAAGGGGAGACCAACATGTCAGTTGTTCAGTATTCTGCAGAGAGAGAGAGACCAACATTTCAGTTGTTCAGTATTCTGCAGAGAGAGAGGGAGAGACCAACATGTCAGTTGTTCAGTATTCTGCAGAGGGAGACCAACATGTCAGTTGTTCAGTATTCTGCAGAGAGAGGGAGACCAACATGTCAGTTGTTCAGTATTCTTCAGAGAGAGACTAACATGTCAGTTGTTCAGTATTCTGCAGAGGGAGACCAACATGTCAGTTGTTCAGTATTCTGCAGAGGGAGAGAGACCAACATGTCAGTTGTTCAGTATTCTGCAGAGGGAGACCAACATGTCAGTTGTTCAGTATTCTGCAGAGAGAGAGAGAGAGAGACCAACATGTCAGTTGTTCAGTATTCTGCAGAGAGAGACCAACATGTCAGTTGTTCAGTATTCTGCAGAGCGAGAGGGAGACCAACATGTCAGTTGTCAGTATTCTGCAGAGGGAGAGAGAGAGACCAACATGTCAGTTGTTCAGTATACTGCAGAGAGAGACCAACATGTCAGTTGTTCAGTATTCTGCAGAGAGAGGGAGACCAACATGTCAGTTGTTCAGTATTCTGCAGAGAGAGAGAGACTAACATGTCAGTTGTTCAGTATTCTGCAGAGCGAGACCAACATGTCAGTTGTTCAGTATTCTGCAGAGAGAGAGGGAGACCAACATGTCAGTTGTCAGTATTCTGCAGAGAGACCAACATGTCAGTTGTTCAGTATTCTGCAGAGAGAGAGGGAGACCAACATGTCAGTTGTTCAGTATTCTGCAGAGGGAGACCAACATGTCAGTTGTTCAGTATTCTGCAGAGAGAGAGAGAGACCAACATGTCAGTTGTTCAGTATTCTGCAGAGAGAGAGAGAGAGACCAACATGTCAGTTGTTCAGTATTCTGCAGAGAGAGAGAGGGAGACCAACATGTCAGTTGTTCAGTATTCTGCAGAGGGAGACCAACATGTCAGTTGTTCAGTATTCTGCAGAGGGAGAGAGAGAGACCAACATGTCAGTTGTTCAGTATTCTGCAGAGGGAGACCAACATGTCAGTTGTTCAGTATTCTGCAGAGGGAGACCAACATGTCAGTTGTTCAGTATTCTGCAGAGGGAGACCAACATGTCAGTTGTTCAGTATTCTGCAGAGAGAGACCAACATGTCAGTTGTTCAGTATTCTGCAGAGAGAGACCAACATGTCAGTTGTTCAGTATTCTGCAGAGAGAGACCAACATGTCAGTTGTTCAGTATTCTGCAGAGAGAGAGGGAGACCAACATGTCAGTTGTTCAGTATTCTGCAGAGAGAGACCAACATGTCAGTTGTTCAGTATTCTGCAGAGGGAGAGTTGTTCAGTATTCTGCAGAGAGAGAGAGAGACAACATGTCAGTTGTTCAGTATTCTGCAGAGAGAGACCAACATGTCAGTTGTTCAGTATTCTGCAGAGAGAGGGAGACCAACATGTCAGTTGTTCAGTATTCTGCAGAGAGAGAGAGACCAACATGTCAGTTGTTCAGTATTCTGCAGAGAGAGACCAACATGTCAGTTGTTCAGTATTCTGCAGAGAGAGAGAGGGAGACCAACATGTCAGTTGTTCAGTATTCTGCAGAGAGAGACCAACATGTCAGTTGTTCAGTATTCTGCAGAGAGAGACCAACATGTCAGTTGTTCAGTATTCTGCAGAGAGAGGGAGACCAACATGTCAGTTGTTCAGTATTCTGCAGATTCTGCAGAGAGAGACCAACATGTCAGTTGTTCAGTATTCTGCAGAGAGAGAGACCAACATGTCAGTTGTTCAGTATTCTGCAGAGAGACCAACATGTCAGTTTGTTCAGTATTCTGCAGAGAGAGAGGGAGACCAACATGTCAGTTGTTCAGTATTCTGCAGAGAGAGAGAGGGAGACCAACATGTCATTTGTCAGTATTCTGCAGAGAGAGAGAGACCAACATGTCAGTTGTCAGTATTCTGCAGAGAGAGAGAGACCAACATGTCAGTTGTTCAGTATTCTGCAGTATGTCTGTTCAGAGAGAGAGAGACCAACATGTCAGTTGTTCAGTATTCTGCAGAGAGAGAGGGAGACCAACATGTCAGTTGTTCAGTATTCTGCAGAGGGAGACCAACATGTCAGTTGTTCAGTATTCTGCAGAGAGAGAGGGAGACCAACATGTCAGTTGTTCAGTATTCTGCAGAGGGAGACCAACATGTCAGTTGTTCAGTATTCTGCAGGGGGAGAGAGAGAGATCAACATGTCAGTTGTTCAGTATTCTGCAGAGGGAGAGAGGGAGACCAACATGTCAGTTGTTCAGTATTCTGCAGAGGGAGACCAACATGTCAGTTGTTCAGTATTCTGCAGAGGGAGACCAACATGTCAGTTGTTCAGTATTCTGCAGAGAGAGAGAGACCAACATGTCAGTTGTTCAGTATTCTGCAGACAGAGAGAGGGAGACCAACATGTCAGTTGTTCAGTATTCTGCAGAGAGAGACCAACATGTCAGTTGTTCAGTATTCTGCAGATTCTGCAGAGAGAGAGGGGAGACCAACATGTCAGTTGTTCAGTATTCTGCAGAGAGAGACCAACATGTCAGTTGTTCAGTATTCTGCAGAGAGAGACCAACATGTCAGTTGTTCAGTATTCTGCAGAGAGAGAAAACATGTCAGTTGTTCAGTATTCTGCAGAGAGAGAGGAGACCAACATGTCAGTTGTCAGTATTCTGCAAAGAGAGAGAGAGAGACCAACATGTCAGTTGTCAGTATTCTGCAGAGAGCGAGAGAGAGACCCACATGTCAGTTGTTCAGTATTCTGCAGAGAGAGAGAGACCAACATGTCAGTTGTTCAGTATTCTGTAGAGAGAGACCAACATGTCAGTTGTTCAGTATTCTGCAAAGAGAGAGGGAGACCAACATGTCAGTTGTTCAGTATTCTGCAGAGAGAGAGAGACCAACATGTCAGTTGTTCTTTATTCTGCAGAGAGAGGGAGACCAACATGTCAGTTGTTCAGTATTCTGCAGAGAGAGAGAGAGACCAACATGTCAGTTGTTCAGTATTCTGCAGAGAGAGAGAGACCAACATGTCAGTTGTTCAGTATTCTGCAGAGAGAGACCAACATGTCAGTTGTTCAGTATTCTGCAGAGAGAGGGAGACCACCATGTCAGTTGTTCAGTATTCTGCAGAGAGAGAGAGACCAACATGTCAGTTGTTCAGTATTCTGCAGAGAGAGAGAGACCAACATGTCAGTTGTTCAGTATTCTGCAGAGAGAGAGGGAGACCAACATGTCAGTTGTCAGTATTCTGCAGAGAGAGAGAGAGACCAACATGTCAGTTGTTCAGTATTCTGCAGAGAGAGAGGGAGACCAACATGTCAGTTGTTCAGTATTCTGCAGAGGGAGACCAACATGTCAGTTGTTCAGTATTCTGCAGAGAGAGAGAGAGACCAACATGTCAGTTGTTCAGTATTCTGCAGAGAGAGAGAGAGACCAACATGTCAGTTGTTCAGTATTCTGCAGAGAGAGAGAGAGAGACCAACATGTCAGTTGTTCAGTATTCTGCAGAGAGAGAGAGGGAGACCAACATGTCAGTTGTTCAGTATTCTGCAGAGGGAGACCAACATGTCAGTTGTTCAGTATTCTGCAGAGGGAGAGAGAGAGACCAACATGTCAGTTGTTCAGTATTCTGCAGAGGGAGACCAACATGTCAGTTGTTCAGTATTCTGCAGAGGGAGACCAACATGTCAGTTGTTCAGTATTCTGCAGAGGGAGACCAACATGTCAGTTGTTCAGTATTCTGCAGAGAGAGACCAACATGTCAGTTGTTCAGTATTCTGCAGAGAGAGACCAACATGTCAGTTGTTCAGTATTCTGCAGAGAGAGACCAACATGTCAGTTGTTCAGTATTCTGCAGAGAGAGACCAACATGTCAGTTGTTCAGTATTCTGCAGAGAGAGACCAACATGTCAGTTGTTCAGTATTCTGCAGAGAGAGACCAACATGTCAGTTGTTCAGTATTCTGCAGAGAGAGGGGACCAACATGTCAGTTGTTCAGTATTCTGCAGAGAGAGAGGGAGACCAACATGTCAGTTGTTCAGTATTCTGCAGAGAGAGGGGAGACCAACATGTCAGTTGTTCAGTATTCTGCAGAGAGAGAGGGAGACCAACATGTCAGTTGTTCAGTATTCTGCAGAGGGAGACCAACATGTCAGTTGTTCAGTATTCTGCAGAGAGAGAGAGAGAGAGACCAACATGTCAGTTGTTCAGTATTCTGCAGAGAGAGACCAACATGTCAGTTGTTCAGTATTCTGCAGAGAGAGGGAGACCAACATGTCAGTTGTTCAGTATTCTGCAGAGAGAGAGAGACCAACATGTCAGTTGTTCAGTATTCTGCAGAGAGAGACCAACATGTCAGTTGTTCAGTATTCTGCAGAGAGAGAGAGAGAGGAGACCAACATGTCAGTTGTTCAGTATTCTGCAGAGAGAGACCAACATGTCAGTTGTTCAGTATTCTGCAGAGAGAGACCAACATGTCAGTTGTTCAGTATTCTGCAGAGAGAGGAGACCAACATGTCAGTTGTTCAGTATTCTGCAGAGAGAGAGAGACCAACATGTCAGTTGTTCAGTATTCTGCAGAGAGAGACCAACATGTCAGTTGTTCAGTATTCTGCAGAGAGAGAGAGGGAGACCAACATGTCAGTTGTTCAGTATTCTGCAGAGAGACCAACATGTCATTTGTTCAGTATTCTGCAGAGAGAGAGGGAGACCAACATGTCAGTTGTCAGTATTCTGCAGAGAGAGAGACCAACATGTCAGTTGTCAGTATTCTGCAGAGAGAGAGAGAGACCAACATGTCAGTTGTTCAGTATTCTGCAGAGAGAGAGAGACCAACATGTCAGTTGTTCAGTATTCTGCAGAGAGAGAGGAGACCAACATGTCAGTTGTTCAGTATTCTGCAGAGGGAGACCAACATGTCAGTTGTTCAGTATTCTGCAGAGAGAGAGGGAGACCAACATGTCAGTTGTTCAGTATTCTGCAGAGGGAGACCAACATGTCAGTTGTTCAGTATTCTGCAGGGGAGAGAGAGATCAACATGTCAGTTGTTCAGTATTCTGCAGAGGGAGAGAGGAGACCAACATGTCAGTTGTTCAGTATTCTGCAGAGAGAGACCAACATGTCAGTTGTTCTGTATTCTGCAGAGAGAGAGGAGACCAACATGTCAGTTGTCAGTATTCTGCAGAGGGAGACCAACATGTCAGTTGTTCAGTATTCTGCAGAGAGCGAGAGAGACCAACATGTCAGTTGTTCAGTATTCTGCAGACAGAGAGGGAGACCAACATGTCAGTTGTTCAGTATTCTGCAGAGAGAGACCAACATGGCAGTTGTTCAGTATTCTGCAGAGAGAGACCAACATGTCAGTTGTTCAGTATTCTGCAGAGAGAGAGAGAGACCAACATGTCAGTTGTTCAGTATTCTGCAGAGAGAGAGGGGAGACCAACATGTCAGTTGTTCAGTATTCTGCAGAGAGAGACCAACATGTCAGTTGTTCAGTATTCTGCAGAGAGAGACCAACATGTCAGTTGTTCAGTATTCTGCAGAGAGAGAAAACATGTCAGTTGTTCAGTATTCTGCAGAGAGAGAGACCAACATGTCAGTTGTTCAGTATTCTGCAGAGAGAGACCAACATGTCAGTTGTTCAGTATTCTGCAGAGAGAGAGAGAGACCAACATGTCAGTTGTTCAGTATTCTGCAGAGAGAGAGAGAGACCAACATGTCAGTTGTTCAGTATTCTGCAGAGAGAGAGAGAGACCAACATGTCAGTTGTTCAGTATTCTGCAGAGACAGACCTAACATGTCAGTTGTTCAGTATTCTGCAGAGAGAGGGAGACCACCATGTCAGTTGTTCAGTATTCTGCAGAGAGAGAGAGACCAACATGTCAGTTGTTCAGTATTCTGCAGAGAGAGAGAGACAACATGTCAGTTGTTCAGTATTCTGCAGAGAGAGAGGAGACCAACATGTCAGTTGTCAGTATTCTGCAGAGAGAGAGAGACCAACATGTCAGTTGTTCAGTATTCTGCAGAGAGAGAGGAGACCAACATGTCAGTTGTTCAGTATTCTGCAGAGGGAGACCAACATGTCAGTTGTTCAGTATTCTGCAGAGAGAGAGAGACCAACATGTCAGTTGTTCAGTATTCTGCAGAGAGAGAGAGACCAACATGTCAGTTGTTCAGTATTCTGCAGAGAGAGAGAGAGACCAACATGTCAGTTGTTCAGTATTCTGCAGAGAGAGAGAGGGAGACCAACATGTCAGTTGTTCAGTATTCTGCAGAGGGAGACCAACATGTCAGTTGTTCAGTATTCTGCAGAGGGAGAGAGAGACCAACATGTCAGTTGTTCAGTATTCTGCAGAGGGAGACCAACATGTCAGTTGTTCAGTATTCTGCAGAGGGAGACCAACATGTCAGTTGTTCAGTATTCTGCAGAGGGAGACCAACATGTCAGTTGTTCAGTATTCTGCAGAGAGAGACCAACATGTCAGTTGTTCAGTATTCTGCAGAGAGAGACCAACATGTCAGTTGTTCAGTATTCTGCAGAGAGAGACCAACATGTCAGTTGTTCAGTATTCTGCAGAGAGAGACCAACATGTCAGTTGTTCAGTATTCTGCAGAGAGAGACCAACATGTCAGTTGTTCAGTATTCTGCAGAGAGAGGGAGACCAACATGTCAGTTGTTCAGTATTCTGCAGAGAGAGAGACCAACATGTCAGTTGTTCAGTATTCTGCAGAGAGAGAGGAGACCAACATGTCAGTTGTTCAGTATTCTGCAGAGAGAGAGGGAGACCAACATGTCAGTTGTTCAGTATTCTGCAGAGAGAGAGGAGACCAACATGTCAGTTGTTCAGTATTCTGCAGAGAGAGAGAGAGAGACCAACATGTCAGTTGTTCAGTATTCTGCAGAGAGAGACCAACATGTCAGTTGTTCAGTATTCTGCAGAGAGAGGGGAGACCAACATGTCAGTTGTTCAGTATTCTGCAGAGAGAGAGAGACCAACATGTCAGTTGTTCAGTATTCTGCAGAGAGAGACCAACATGTCAGTTGTTCAGTATTCTGCAGAGAGAGAGGGAGACCAACATGTCAGTTGTTCAGTATTCTGCAGAGAGAGACCAACATGTCAGTTGTTCAGTATTCTGCAGAGAGAGACCAACATGTCAGTTGTTCAGTATTCTGCAGAGAGGAGACCAACATGTCAGTTGTTCAGTATTCTGCAGAGAGAGGGAGACCAACATGTCAGTTGTTCAGTATTCTGCAGAGAGAGAGAGACCAACATGTCAGTTGTTCAGTATTCTGCAGAGAGAGAGAGGGAGACCAACATGTCAGTTGTTCAGTATTCTGCAGAGAGACCAACATGTCATTTGTTCAGTATTCTGCAGAGAGAGAGGGAGACCAACATGTCAGTTGTCAGTATTCTGCAGAGAGAGACCAACATGTCAGTTGTCAGTATTCTGCAGAGAGAGAGAGAGACCAACATGTCAGTTGTTCAGTATTCTGCAGAGAGAGAGAGACCAACATGTCAGTTGTTCAGTATTCTGCAGAGAGAGAGGGAGACCAACATGTCAGTTGTTCAGTATTCTGCAGAGGGAGACCAACATGTCAGTTGTTCAGTATTCTGCAGAGAGAGAGGGACCAACATGTCAGTTGTTCAGTATTCTGCAGAGGGAGACCAACATGTCAGTTGTTCAGTATTCTGCAGGGGGAGAGAGAGATCAACATGTCAGTTGTTCAGTATTCTGCAGAGGGAGAGAGGGAGACCAACATGTCAGTTGTTCAGTATTCTGCAGAGAGAGACCAACATGTCAGTTGTTCTGTATTCTGCAGAGAGAGGGAGACCAACATGTCAGTTGTCAGTATTCTGCAGAGGGAGACCAACATGTCAGTTGTTCAGTATTCTGCAGAGACGAGAGAGACCAACATGTCAGTTGTTCAGTATTCTGCAGACAGAGAGAGGGAGACCAACATGTCAGTTGTTCAGTATTCTGCAGAGAGAGACCAACATGTCAGTTGTTCAGTATTCTGCAGAGAGAGACCAACATGTCAGTTGTTCAGTATTCTGCAGAGAGAGAGAGACCAACATGTCAGTTGTTCAGTATTCTGCAGAGAGAGAGAGGAGACCAACATGTCAGTTGTTCAGTATTCTGCAGAGAGAGACCAACATGTCAGTTGTTCAGTATTCTGCAGAGAGAGACCAACATGTCAGTTGTTCAGTATTCTGCAGAGAGAGAAAAACATGTCAGTTGTTCAGTATTCTGCAGAGAGAGAGAGACCAACATGTCAGTTGTCAGTATTCTGCAGAGAGAGAGAGAGACCAACATGTCAGTTGTCAGTATTCTGCAGAGAGCGAGAGAGAGACCAACATGTCAGTTGTTCAGTATTCTGCAGAGAGAGACCAACATGTCAGTTGTTCAGTATTCTGCAGAGGAGACCAACATGTCAGTTGTTCAGTATTCTGCAGAGGGAGACCAACATGTCAGTTGTTCAGTATTCTGCAGAGGGAGACCAACATGTCAGTTGTTCAGTATTCTGCAGAGAGAGACCAACATGTCAGTTGTTCAGTATTCTGCAGAGAGAGACCAACATGTCAGTTGTTCAGTATTCTGCAGAGAGAGACCAACATGTCAGTTGTTCAGTATTCTGCAGAGAGAGACCAACATGTCAGTTGTTCAGTATTCTGCAGAGAGAGACCAACATGTCAGTTGTTCAGTATTCTGCAGAGAGAGAGGGAGACCAACATGTCAGTTGTTCAGTATTCTGCAGAGAGAGAGGGAGACCAACATGTCAGTTGTTCAGTATTCTGCAGAGAGAGAGGGAGACCAACATGTCAGTTGTTCAGTATTCTGCAGAGAGAGAGGGAGACCAACATGTCAGTTGTTCAGTATTCTGCAGAGAGAGAGGGAGACCAACATGTCAGTTGTTCAGTATTCTGCAGAGAGAGACCAACATGTCAGTTGTTCAGTATTCTGCAGAGAGAGAGACCAACATGTCAGTTGTTCAGTATTCTGCAGAGAGAGAGAGACCAACATGTCAGTTGTTCAGTATTCTGCAGAGAGAGACCAACATGTCAGTTGTTCAGTATTCTGCAGAGAGAGAGAGGAGACCAACATGTCAGTTGTTCAGTATTCTGCAGAGAGAGACCAACATGTCAGTTGTTCAGTATTCTGCAGAGAGAGACCAACATGTCAGTTGTTCAGTATTCTGCAGAGAGAGGGAGACCAACATGTCAGTTGTTCAGTATTCTGCAGAGAGAGACCAACATGTCAGTTGTTCAGTATTCTGCAGAGAGAGACCAACATGTCAGTTGTTCAGTATTCTGCAGAGAGAGAGGGAGACCAACATGTCAGTTGTTCAGTATTCTGCAGAGAGACCAACATGTCATTTGTTCAGTATTCTGCAGAGAGAGGGAGACCAACATGTCAGTTGTCAGTATTCTGCAGAGAGAGAGACCAACATGTCAGTTGTCAGTATTCTGCAGAGAGAGAGAGAGACCAACATGTCAGTTGTTCAGTATTCTGCAGAGAGAGAGAGACCAACATGTCAGTTGTTCAGTATTCTGCAGAGAGAGGGAGACCAACATGTCAGTTGTTCAGTATTCTGCAGAGGAGACCAACATGTCAGTTGTTCAGTATTCTGCAGAGAGAGAGGGAGACCAACATGTCAGTTGTTCAGTATTCTGCAGAGGGAGACCAACATGTCAGTTGTTCAGTATTCTGCAGGGGAGAGAGAGAGATCAACATGTCAGTTGTTCAGTATTCTGCAGAGGAGAGAGGGAGACCAACATGTCAGTTGTTCAGTATTCTGCAGAGAGAGACCAACATGTCAGTTGTTCTGTATTCTGCAGAGAGAGGAGAGACCAACATGTCAGTTGTCAGTATTCTGCAGAGGGAGACCAACATGTCAGTTGTTCAGTATTCTGCAGAGAGCGAGAGAGACCAACATGTCAGTTGTTCAGTATTCTGCAGACAGAGAGAGGGAGACCAACATGTCAGTTGTTCAGTATTCTGCAGAGAGAGACCAACATGTCAGTTGTTCAGTATTCTGCAGAGAGAGACCAACATGTCAGTTGTTCAGTATTCTGCAGAGAGAGAGAGACCAACATGTCAGTTGTTCAGTATTCTGCAGAGAGAGAGAGGGAGACCAACATGTCAGTTGTTCAGTATTCTGCAGAGAGAGACCAACATGTCAGTTGTTCAGTATTCTGCAGAGAGAGACCAACATGTCAGTTGTTCAGTATTCTGCAGAGAGAGAAAAACATGTCAGTTGTTCAGTATTCTGCAGAGAGAGAGGGAGACCAACATGTCAGTTGTCAGTATTCTGCAGAGAGAGAGAGAGAGACCAACATGTCAGTTGTCAGTATTCTGCAGAGAGCGAGAGAGAGACCCACATGTCAGTTGTTCAGTATTCTGCAGAGAGAGAGAGACCAACATGTCAGTTGTTCAGTATTCTGCAGAGAGAGACCAACATGTCAGTTGTTCAGTATTCTGCAGAGAGAGAGGGAGACCAACATGTCAGTTGTTCAGTATTCTGCAGAGAGAGAGAGAGACCAACATGTCAGTTGTTCTTTATTCTGCAGAGAGAGGAGACCAACATGTCAGTTGTTCAGTATTCTGCAGAGAGAGAGAGAGACCAACATGTCAGTTGTTCAGTATTCTGCAGAGAGAGAGAGAGACCAACATGTCAGTTGTTCAGTATTCTGCAGAGACAGACCTAACATGTCAGTTGTTCAGTATTCTGCAGAGAGAGGGAGACCACCATGTCAGTTGTTCAGTATTCTGCAGAGAGAGGGAGACCACCATGTCAGTTGTTCAGTATTCTGCAGAGAGAGAGAGACCAACATGTCAGTTGTTCAGTATTCTGCAGAGAGAGAGAGACCAACATGTCAGTTGTTCAGTATTCTGCAGAGAGAGAGAGAGACCAACATGTCAGTTGTTCAGTAAGTATTCTGCAGAGAGAGAGAGACCAACATGTCAGTTGTTCAGTAGTCTGCAGAGAGAGAGAGACCAACATGTCAGTTGTTCAGTATTCTGCAGAGAGAGAGAGGGAGACCAACATGTCAGTTGTTCAGTATTCTGCAGAGAGAGAGAGGGAGACCAACATGTCAGTTGTTCAGTATTCTGCAGAGAGAGAGAGGAGACCAACATGTCAGTTGTTCAGTATTCTGCAGAGAGAGAGAGAGACCAACATGTCAGTTGTTCAGTACTCTGCAGAGAGAGAGACCAATATCTCCTTCACATAGAGTTGATCAGGCTGTGGATTGGGGCCTGTGGAATGTTGTCCCACTCTTCAATGGCTGTGTAAAGTTGCTGGATATTGGTGGTAACTGGGACACGCTGTCGTACACGTCGATCCAGAGCATCCCAAACATGCTCAATGGTGACGTGTCTGGTGAGTACGCAGGCCATCGAAGAACTGGGACATTTTCAGCTTCCAGGAATTGTGTCCAGGTCTTTGACATGTGGCTGTACATTATCATGCTGAAACATGAGGTAAAGGCGGTGGATGAATGGCGCCACAATGGGCCTCAGGATCTCATCACGGTATCTCTGTGTATTCAAATTGCCATTGATAAAATGCAATTGTGTTCATTGTCCTTAGTTTATGCCTGCTCATACCATAACCCCACCATCACCATGGGGCACTAAGTTCACAACGTTGACAATAGCAAACCGCTCGCCCACACCACGCCGTCTCCGGTTGTGAGGCCCGATTGGACGTACTACCAGATTCTCTAAAACGACTTTAGAGGCGGCTTATGGTAGAGAAATTATCACTCAATTTTCTGGCAACTGATCTGGTGGACTTTTCTGCAGTCGGAATATAAATTGTGTGCTCCCTCAACTTGAGGCATCTGTGGCATTGTGTTGTGTGTCAAAACTGCACATTTTAGTGGCCTTTTATTGTCCCCAGCACAAGGTGCACCTGTGTAATGATCATGCTTCTTTATATAACACACCTGTCAGATGGATGGATTACCTTGGCAAAGGAGAAATGCTCACTAACAGGGATAAAAAACACATTTGTGCACAAAATTTGAGAAAAATAAGCTTTTTTTTGTGCGTATGGAAAATTTCAGGCATCTTTTATTTCAGCTCATGAGCCATGGGACCAACACTTTACATGTTGAGTTTATATTTTTGTTCAACGTGATTAGATTACAGTCCTGTAATAGTGAATATGATAAAAGGTAATTCGATTACTAGAATATCGACCATGCATCACTTCCTTGATTTGGAATGCTTTCTATCTGAATCTAATCCCCCCCTCCGTGGTGTGGTTCTGTATAGGTACTGGCAGTGGTCACTGTCACCAACCATAGAAACAGAATTACTAGAACAGGCATTGCTGTTCCAAGTCAACGTTCCGTGATGGGTGGACTGGTGACCGTAATGAGTGGTGCTTCTACATTATGTTTTAGTCCTATTTCTATGACTGTGACATGTTATACAGACAGACTGCTGAGGGACTTCTAACCTACGATGTAATGTCCGCAACCAACAAAGGACTGAAGGGAATACTATAGACTTGTAGAAACAGATTCCTATCCATACCTTTTAATCCTTACCTTTCCAATCTCTTTCCCTCTCCACCCTCCCCTTTCTCTCAATACAGACAGGCTTATGAAAACTGTTGTGTGCTAGAGGCTCGTATTTGTTACGATGTGGCCAAGCTGATGTCCCTCAACTCAGAAAGGTAAGTAGTGGTCTCTCCGCTTGACTGTCGCCGTCTGTAGCAATACCATAGAGAGAGTTCGAGGACTGGATTTAGATCTAACACGTTTCAGCGTGGGCGTTTTTCATTGAGGGGCTTCCACCATTTTAAAGTACACTGAACAAAAATCAACGCAACATGGAAACATTTTTGAAAGATTTTACTGAGTTGCTTATATAAGGAAAATCAGTCAATTGAAATAAATTGATTAGGCCCTAATCTATGGATTTCACATGACTGGGAATTCAGATATGCCTCTGTTGGCCACAGATACCTTCAAACAAAAAGGTAGGGACGTTGATCAGAAAACCAGTCGGTATCTGGTGTGACCACCATTTGCCTCATGCAGCGAGACACATCTCCTTCACATAGAGCTGATCAGGCTGTTGATTGTGGCCTGTGGAATGTTAGTCCAACTCCTCTTCAATGGCTGTGCTAAGTTGCTGGATATTGGCGGGAACTCGAACACGCCTGTCCAGAGCATCCCAAACATGCTCAATGGGTGACTGGTGAGTACGCAAGAAGAACTGGGACATTTTCAGCTTCCAGGAATTGTGTACTGATCCTAGTGACATGGGGCCGTGCATTATCAGGCTGAAACATGAGTTGATGGCGGTGGATGAATGGCAGGACAACGGGTCTCAGGATCTCATCACGGTATCTCTGTGTATTCAAATTGCCATCGATAAAGTGCAATTGTGTTTGTTGTCCTTGGCTTATACCTGCCAATACCATAACCCCACCGTCACCATGGGGCACTCTGTTCACAACGGCAAACTGCTCGCCCACACAACGCCATACCCGCTGTCTGCCATCTGCCCGGTGCAGCCGAGATACATCCGTGTAGGAAA
This sequence comes from Oncorhynchus tshawytscha, assembly GCF_018296145.1. Classification (NCBI taxonomy): domain Eukaryota; kingdom Metazoa; phylum Chordata; class Actinopteri; order Salmoniformes; family Salmonidae; genus Oncorhynchus; species Oncorhynchus tshawytscha. The sequence goes on along the minus strand of NC_056452.1, from coordinate 28,773,466 downwards.
CACAAGATGAGAAATATTACAGCGCCAAACTGCAGTCAGGTCAAAGTTGTTTTTTTTTTTTTTAACCTTTATTTAACCAGGCAAGTCAGTTAAGAACAAATTCTTATTTACAAGGACGGCCTAGGAACAGTGGGTTAACTGGTCTAGGAACAGTGGGTTAACTGGTCTAGGAACAGTGGGTTAACTGGCCTAGGAACAGTGGGTTAACTGGTCTAGGAACAGTGGGGTTAACTGGCCTAGGAACAGTGGGTTAACTGGCCTAGGAACAGTTGGTTAACTGGCCTAGGAACAGTTGGTTAACTGGTCTAGGAACAGTGGGTTAACTGGCCTAGGAACAGTGGGTTAACTGGTCTAGGAACAGTGGGTTAACTGGTCTAGAACGTCTACTGGTTGGGTTAACTTCCTTGTTCAGGGGCAGAACGACAGATTGACGACAGAACGACAGACCTTGTCAGCTCGGGGATTCGATCTAGCAACCTTTCAGTTACTGGCACAACGCTCTAACCACTAGCCTACCTGCTGCTACCTGCCGCCTCGTCGTTCCCTATTGAGGGCAACGCAGATGAGCTTCCTGAGACGGTTTCTGACAGTTTGTGCAGAAAATCATCGGTTTTGCAAAACCCACAGTTTCATCAAGTTTTTTTTTGTGATGAAACATCTCTGAGAGATTTTATTTCAGCTCATGAAACTAACACTTTTTACATGATGGGTTTATATATATTTTTTTCAGTATTGTTGACTGGGTGTGACCAGAGCATTGTCTTCCTCTAATTAGTTTAAATGGCTATAAGATATATATCACCGCCATCAAATCTAATGTCACATGCGCCGAATACAACAATACAACCCTCTGTTGTGCCTTACGGTCGGATGCCTAGCAGTTGCCATACCAGGCGGTGATGCAGCCAGTCAGGATGCTCTCGATGGTGCAGCTGTAGAACCTTTTGAGGATCTGGGGACCCATGACAAATTATTTTCAGTCTCCTGAGGGGGAAAAGGTGTTGTCGTGCCCTCTTCACGACTGTCTTGGTGTGTTGGGACCTTGATCGTGGTCCAAACTACATCTAGTGGTCACAGATTTGATTCAGTACTCCCAACACTGCAGGAGGAGGTAAATCACCAATATATTAGTTTTACACTTCTTTTTTTTTTTTAAACACGAAGAAGAACTACTTTATAATTGATGCCCTGCCCATGCTGTCACAGACGCCATAATGGCACAGATGCAAAGATAGAAAGAGGTCCTATCTCTATGAACAACACCTAATTTGTCTAGTAAATCCAGTGTATTTGGTCATGTGATATGAGCATGTGTTTCTGTAAACAGGAAGAAGACTGAACGTAGCATGAAGTTCTTTAAAGACCTACAGTCCAAGGAGCACATCCCCACCATGATCAACCCCAAACCCTGTGGACATCTCTGTTGCTGTATCATCAAGGGCTGTGAACAGGTAAGACCAACGTCAAAGCTGTATTTCAACCCTCACCTCAAACCCGTTTACAGTACCACGCCGTTTACAGTACCACGCCGTTTACAGTACCACGCCGTTTACAGTACCACGCCGTAACACTACTCCTAAGGAGAGAGTTGATTCAAATTGTTTGAACACAAAATTTGTATTTGTGTTGTTTTTTGTTTTGTTGTCGTATCCAAATTCCCGTTAGATATGTTGCCCTGAGTGACCATATATCTGTCTTTCATACCGTCTCACTCATAGTTTTCTCATTCATTAGTCCTTCTTCTTCGTCTTCTTCGTCTTCTAACTGACCATCTCTATTCTACAGGAGGAGGCAGTGAGTTACTACACCAAGCTGGAGTCCAAGCTGAAGGAGGAGTACAGGAAGGAGAAAGAGAAGGTCAACAGTAAACCGTTAGGAATGGCCTTCGTTACCTTCCAGAACGAAGCCATGACCGCCATGTAAGAGCCTGTGTGACCAGAGGAATGAGAGGATGTTTGTGTTTTTGTTTGTTGGTATCTTACATTGGTAATTATAAATCGAGTGATGTCTTCCTATATGCTTCCCTGTTCAGTATCCTGAAGGACTACAATGCCTGTAACTGTCAGGGATGCCACTGTCAGAGGGAACCCAGGTCTTCTTCCTTCAGCCAGCACCTTCACACATATTCCTGGACGGTCGGCTACGCACCAGACCCACAGAACGTCTACTGGTGAGAACACACACACAGGGGCGGCAGGGTAGCCTAGTGGTTAGAGCGTTGGACTAGTAACCGAAAGGTTGCAAGTTCATATCCCCGAGCTGACAAGGTACAAATCTGTCGTTCTGCCCCTGAACAGGCAGTTAACCCACTGTTCCTAGACCAGTTAACCCACTGTTCCTAGGCCGTCATTGAAAATAAGAGTTTGTTCTTAACTGACTTGCCTGGTTAAATAAAGGTAAAATAAATAAAAAATACAGCACAGATTTATGTACTCTGTGGGGACAGTCAGTGTCAGGTCTCAATTTACTGTTGAGTATTGAAATAATAGAATGCAGAAGGTGTAATTTAGAGATTTGGTGGTTCATCAGAAATGACTCAATTAGCCCTGTCAGCAAAACATTATTTGATTGGTAAATTTAGTCTAGCAGCCAGCTATCCAAACTTGTAGTAAGCATGGTTGAATTACCAACTGTGGTGTGTGGCTCATTGATCATTAGTTATCATTTTAAAACTGTAAACATTTTTACCTCCACCCTATAACAAAATGTGGAGAATTGCATGAAATTAGGAGGGGTGGGGGGATCCGACAGGGGAAAATAATTTTGAACGGTCATCTGACTCGGAAACTCTGGCATCTTTCTAGAGCTCTGACTTTCCGTCCTGAAGTTCACTAAGGTCATGAACCCAGTTTTCCCAGAGTTCCCAGTTTTCTTGAAAGCGCCATGATTATCATATGCAGGTACCATCAGTCCAGTAAAATGTTAAAAAATGAAATTATTTGCACGTTATTTCAATTAATGCAGGGCTGTGCCTCGCAAGTGCTACACCAACTGATCTACAGTATTTTATTATCAAAGCTTGAGTCCTGAAATATAATATGATCTGAGAAGAACAATATTGGCAGGCCAGGCATATAGCCAATATGTTGTGATAATGTATTAGACCAGGCATATAGCCAATATGCTGTGATAATGTATTAGACCAGGAATATAGCCAATATGCTGTGATAATGTATTAGACCAGGCATATAGCCAATATGCTGTGATAATGTATTAGACCAGGCATATAGCCAATATGCTGTGATAATGTATTAGACCAGGCATATAGCCAATATGCTGTGATAATGTATTAGACCAGGCATATAGCCAATATGCTGTGATAATGTATTAGACCAGGCATATAGCCAATATGCTGTGATAATGTATTAGACCAGGCATATAGCCAATATGCTGTGATAATGTATTAGACCAGGCATATAGCCAATATGCTGTGATAATGTATTAGACCAGGCATATAGCCAATATGCTGTGATAATATATTAGACCAGGCATATAGACAATAGGCTGTGATAATGTATTAGACCAGGCATATAGCCAATATGCTGTGATAATGTATTAGACCAGGCATATAGCCAATATGCTGTGATAATGTATTAGACCAGGCATATAGCCAATATGCTGTGATAATGTATTAGACCAGGCATATAGCCAATATGCTGTGATAATGTATTAGACCAGGCATGTAGCCAATATGCTGTGATAATGTATTAGACCTAACTATGTATTCGGGCTACTGCACACCTTATTCATACATAACTGTTTTTATTGGATTAATGTAAAAATATATATATATTTATTTTTTTACAAAATATCTGAGTGGACTGACTGCTTTCTTTTTGACTGCGGAAGTGATCTTGACTCGTGACAACTGGCCACTGGTGTAGATGATTAGCTAACTGCTGAGTGCTGGTATCAGATTACCTCACAGCTGAGACTGCATATCTGGCATGGTCTCTTGGTGTCAGCCTCAGTCCTGTATGTATGTGAAGGGTCATGGAGTGGAAATCAAGTCCCTCTCGGTCAGAGCTATTCAAATCAAATCAAATCAAATCAAATTTTATTTGTCACATACACATGGTTAGCAGATGTTAATGCGAGTGTAGCGAAATGCTTGTGCTTCTAGTTCCGACAATGCAGTAATAACGAGCAAGTAATCTAACTAACAATTCCAAAAAAAACTACTGTCATACACAGTGTAAGGGGATAAAGAATATGTACATAAGGATATCTGAATGAGTGATGGTACAGAGCAGCATAGGCAAGATACAGTAGATGATATCGAGTACAGTATATACATATGAGATAAGTATGTAAACCAAGTGGCATAGTTAAAGTGGCTAGTGATACATGTATTACATAAGGATGCAGTCGATGATATAGAGTACAGTATCAACGTATGCATATGAGATGAACTGTTGTGTCAAGTGAAACTTCTCAATACAAATGTGACAATTTAATCCATTTTCCGTTTAAAACGATAAGAAGGGAAAAAAAATCGCACAATTCCATGTCATTTTACAACGCAGGATAATAGTTCAATCACGTCAACAACCCTTTAAATCAAATCACGTTTTATTAGTCACGTGCGCTGAATACAACAGGTGTAGTAGACCTTACAGTGAAATGCCGAATACAACAGGTGTAGTAGACCTTACAGTGAAATGCCGAATACAACAGGTGTAGTAGACCTTACAGTGAAATGCCGAATACAACAGGTGTAGACTTCACAGTGAAATGCCGAATACAACAGATGTAGACCTTACAGTGAAATGCTGAGTACAACAGGTGTAGACTTCACAGTGAAATGCCGAATACAACAGGTGTAGTAGACCTTACAGTGAAATGCTGAATACAACAGGTGTAGTAGACCTAACAGTGAAATGCTGAATACAACAGGTGTAGTAGACCTAACAGTGAAATGCTGAATACAACAGGTGTAGTAGACCTTACAGTGAAATGCTGAATACAACAGGTGTAGTAGACCTAACAGTGAAATGCTGAATACAACAGGTGTAGACCTTACAGTGAAATGCTGAATACAACAGGTGTAGACTTCACAGTGAAATGCCGAATACAACAGGTGTAGTAGACCTCCCAGTGAAATGCTGAATACAACAGGTGTAGTAGACCTTACAGTGAAATGCTGAATACAACAGATGTAGACCTTACAGTGAAATGCTGAGTACAACAGGTGTAGTAGACCTTACAGTGAAATGCTGAATACAACAGGTGTAGTAGACCTTACAGTGAAATGCTGAATACAACAGGTGTAGTAGACCTTACAGTGAAATGCTGAATACAACAGGTGTAGTAGACCTCACAGTGAAATGCTGAATGCTATATACAGGGTGTTACGGTACAGAGTCAATGTGGAGGCTATATACAGGGTGTTACGGTACAGAGTCAATGTGGAGGCTATATACAGGGTGTTACGGTACAGAGTCAATGTGGAGGCTATATACAGGGTGTTACGGTACAGAGTCAATGTGGAGGCTATATACAGGCTGTTACAGTACAGAGTCAAGGAGGAGGCTATATACAGGGTGTTACGGTACAGAGTCCATGTGGAGGCTATATACAGGGTGTACTGGTACAGAGTCAATGTGGAGGCTATATACAGGGTGTTACGGTACAGAGTCAATGTGGAGGCTATATACAGGGTGTTACGGTACAGAGTCAATGTGGAGGCTATATACAGGGTGTTACGGTACAGAGTCAAGGAGGCTATATACAGGGTTTTACGGTACAGAGTCAATGTGGAGGCTATATACAGGGTTTTACGGTACAGAGTCAATGTGGAGGCTATATACAGGGTGTTACGGTACAGAGTCAAGGAGGAGGCTATATACAGGGTGTTACGGTACAGAGTCAATGTGGAGGCTATATACAGGGTGTTACGGTACAGAGTCAATGTGGAGGCTATATACAGGGGGTACCGGTACAGAGTCCATGTGGAGGCTATATACAGGGGTACAGATACAGAGTCCATGTGGAGGCTATATACAGGGGTACAGATACAGAGTCCATGTGGAGGCTATATACAGGGGTACCGGTACAGAGTCCATGTGGAGGCTATATACAGGGTGTTACGGTACAGAGTCCATGTGGAGGCTATATACAGGGTGTTACGGTACAGAGTCAATGTGGAGGCTATATACAGGGTGTACCGGTACAGAGTCAATGTGGAGGCTATATACAGGGTGTTATGGTACAGAGTCAATGTGGAGGCTATATACAGGGGGTACCGGTACAGAGTCCATGTGGAGGCTATATACAGGGGGTACCGGTACAGAGTCAATGTGGAGGCTATATACAGGGTGTTACGGTACATAGTCCATGTGGAGGCTATATACAGGGTGTTACGGTACAGAGTCCATGTGGAGGCTATATACAGGGTGTTACGGTACATAGTCAATGTGGAGGCTATATACAGGGTGTTATGGTACAGAGTCAATGTGGAGGCTATATACAGGGGGTACCGGTACAGAGTCAGTGTGGAGGCTATATACAGGGGTACTGGTACAGAGTCAATGTGGAGACTATATACAGAGGGTACCGGTACAGAGTCAGTGTGGAGGCTATATACAGGGGGTACCGGTACAGAGTCCATGTGGAGGCTATATACAGGGTGTTACGGTACAGAGTCAGTGTGGAGGCTATATACAGGGTGTTACGGTACAGAGTCAGTGTGGAGGCTATATACAGGGTGTTACGGTACAGAGTCAGTGTGGAGGCTATATACAGGGTGTTACGGTACAGAGTCAGTGTGGAGGCTATATACGGGGTGTTACGGTACAGAGTCAATGTGGAGACTATATACAGGGGTACCGGTACAGAGTCAGTGTGGAGGCTATATACAGGGTGTTACGGTACAGAGTCAGTGTGGAGGATATATACGGGGTGTTACGGTACAGAGTCAACGTGGAGGCTATATACAGGGTGTTACGGTACAGAGTCCATGTGGAGGCTATATACAGGGTGTTACGGTACAGAGTCAGTGTGGAGGCTATATACAGGGTGTTACGGTACCGAGTCAATGTGGAGGCTATATACAGGGTGTTACGGTACAGAGTCAATGTGGAGGCTATATACAGGGTGTTACGGTACAGAGTCAATGTGGAGGCTATATACAGGCTGTTACAGTACAGAGTCAAGGAGGAGGCTATATACAGGGTGTTACGGTACAGAGTCCATGTGGAGGCTATATACAGGGTGTACTGGTACAGAGTCAATGTGGAGGCTATATACAGGGTGTTACGGTACAGAGTCAATGTGGAGGCTATATACAGGGTGTTACGGTACAGAGTCAATGTGGAGGCTATATACAGGGTGTTACGGTACAGAGTCAGTGTGTGGAGGCTATATACAGGGTGTTACGGTACAGAGTCAATGTGGAGGCTATATACAGGGTGTTACGGTACAGAGTCAGTGTGTGGGGGCTATATACAGGGTGTTACGGTACAGAGTCAGTGTGTGGAGGCTATATACAGGGTGTTACGGTACAGAGTCAGTGTGGAGGCTATATACAGGGTGTTACGGTACAGAGTCAGTGTGGAGGCTATATACAGGGTGTTACGGTACAGAGTCCATGTGGAGGCTATATACAGGGTGTTACGGTACAGAGTCCATGTGGAGGCTATATACAGGGTGTTACGGTACAGAGTAAATGTGGAGGCTATATACAGGGTGTTACGGTACAGAGTCAATGTGGAGGCTATATACAGGGTGTTACGGTACAGAGTCAATGTGGAGGCTATATACAGGGTATTACGGTACAGAGTCAGTGTGGAGGCTATATACAGGGTGTTACGGTACAGAGTCAGTGTGGAGGCTATATACAGGGTGTTACGGTACAGAGTCAGTGTGGAGGCTATATACAGGGTGTTACGGTACAGAGTCAGTGTGGAGGCTATATACGGGGTGTTACGGTACAGAGTCAATGTGGAGGCTATATACAGGGTGTTACGGTACAGAGTCAGTGTGTGGGGGCTATATACAGGGTGTTACGGTACAGAGTCAGTGTGTGGGGGGCTATATACGGGGTGTTACGGTACAGAGTCAGTGTGTGGGGGCTATATACGGGGTGTTACGGTACAGAGTCAGTGTGAGGGGGCTATATACAGTGTATTACGGTACAGAGTCAGTGTGAGGGGGCTATATACAGTGTATTACGGTACAGAGTCAATGTGGAGGCTATATACAGGGTGTTACGGTACAGAGTCAGTGTGTGGGGGCTATATACGGGGTGTTACGGTACAGAGTCAGTGTGTGGGGGCTATATACGGGGTGTTACGGTACAGAGTCAATGTGGAGGCTATATACAGGGTGTTACGGTACAGAGTCAGTGTGGAGGCTATATACAGGGTATTACGGTACAGAGTCAGTGTGGAGGCTATATACAGGGTGTTACGGTACAGAGTCAGTGTGAGGGGCACTGGTTAGTCAAGGTAATTAAGGTAATAGAGTTGAAGTTTACATACACCTTCGGTTGAAGTCATGTGAATCAAAATAATAATTTATTCATCGTGAACATTTTTAAAATTTTTAAAATATTATTTTGGATTAAATCTATGAGACATTGTGACTCAATAGATTCTCGTCAGCCTGCAAAGTAAACACTTCTAAGGTAAATATGACCAAACTAGAGAAGCGCACTTCCTTCAGCTGAATTAAAAGATGTGTTGCCTCCATTTCATCTTTGATATATCGAATGAGCAAATTATTTCAGAAGGTATAAAACATATTTGGTTGTAATGTTTTACATCAAGGGTGGTCAACCACCCCCAGGAGAGGTAATTGGTGGGCACCCTTCCCCAGGAGAGGTAATCGGTGGGCACCCTTCCCCCAGGAGAGGTAATGGGTGGGCACCCTTCCCCCAGGAGAGGTAATGGGTGGTCAACCACCCCCAGGAGAGGTAATGGGTGGTCACCCTTCCCCAGGAGAGTTAATGGGTGGTCACCCTTCCCCCAGGAGAGGTAATGGGTGGTCACCCTTCCCCAGGAGAGGTAATGGGTGGTCACCCTTCCCCAGGAGAGGTAATGGGTGGTCACCCTTCCCCCAGGAGAGGTAATGGGTGGTCACCCTTCCCCCAGGAGAGGTAATGGGTGGTCACCCTTCCCCAGGAGAGGTAATGGGTGGTCACCCTTCCCCCAGGAGAGGTAATGGGTGGTCACCCTTCCCCCAGGAGAGGTAATGGGTGGTCACCCTTCGCCCAGGAGAGGTAATGGGTGGTCACCCTTCCCCCAGGAGAGGTAATGGGTGGTCACCCTTCCCCAGGAGAGGTAATGGGTGGTCACCCTTCCCCCAGGAGAGGTAATGGGTGGTCACCCTTCCCCCAGGAGAGGTAATGGGTGGTCACCCTTCCCCAGGAGAGGTAATGGGTGGTCACCCTTCCCCCAGGAGAGGTAATGGGTGGTCACCCTTCCCCCAGGAGAGGTAATGGGTGGTCACCCTTCCCCAGGAGAGGTAATGGGTGGTCACCCTTCCCCAGGAGAGGTAATGGGTGGTCACCCTTCCCCAGGAGAGGTAATGGGTGGTCACCCTTCCCCAGGAGAGGTAATGGGTGGGCACCCTTCCCCCAGGAGAGGTAATGGGTGGGCACCCTTCCCCAGGAGAGGTAATGGGTGGGCACCCTTCCCCAGGAGAGGTAATGGGTGGTCAACCACCCCCAGGAGAGGTAATGGGTGGTCACCCTTCCCCCAGGAGAGGTAATGGGTGGTCACCCTTCCCCAGGAGAGGTAATGGGTGGTCACCCTTCCCCCAGGAGAGGTAATGGGTGGTCACCCTTCCCCCAGGAGAGGTAATGGGTGGTCACCCTTCCCCAGGAGAGGTAATGGGTGGTCACCCTTCCCCCCCCCAGGAGAGGTAATGGGTGGTCACCCTTCCCCAGGAGAGGTAATGGGTGGTCACCCTTCCCCAGGAGAGAGGGTAATGGGTGGGTCACCCTTCCCCCAGGAGAGGTAATGGGTGGTCACCCTTCCCCAGGAGAGATAATGGGTGGTCACCCTTCCCCCAGGAGAGGTAATGGGTGGTCACCCCCCCCAGGAGAGGTAATGGGTGGTAAACCACCCCCATGAGAGGTAATGGGTGGTCAACCACCCCCATGAGAGGTAATGGGTGGTCACCCACCCCCAGGAGAGGTAATGGGTGGTCACCCTTCCCCCAGGAGAGGTAATGGGTGGTCACCCTTCCCCCAGGAGAGGTAATGGGTGGTCACCCTTCCCCCAGGAGAGGTAATGGGTGGTCACCCTTCCCCAGGAGAGGTAATGGGTGGTCACCCTTCCCCCAGGAGAGGTAATGGGTGGTCACCCTTCCCCCAGGAGAGATAATGGGTGGTCACCCTTCCCCAGGAGAGATAATGGGTGGTCCACCCTTCCCCCAGGAGAGATAATGGGTGGTCACCACCCCCAGGAGAGGTAATGGGTGGTCCACCACCCCCAGAGAGGTAATGGGTGGTCAACCACCCCCATGAGAGATAATGGGTGGTCAACCACCCCCATGAGAGGTAATGGGTGGTCACCCTTCCCCCAGGAGAGGTAATGGGTGGTCACCCTTCCCCAGGAGAGGTAATGGGTGGTCACCCTTCCCCAGGAGAGGTAATGGGTGGTCACCCTTCCCCCAGGAGAGGTAATGGGTGGTCACCCTTCCCCAGGAGAGGTAATGGGTGGTCACCCTTCCCCAGGAGAGATAATGGGTGGTCACCCTTCCCCCAGGAGAGGTAATGGGTTGTCCACCACCCCCCAGGAGAGGTAATGGGTGGTCAACCACCCCCATGAGAGGTAATGGGTGGTCAACCACCCCCATGAGAGGTAATGGGTGGTCAACCACCCCCAGAGAGGTAATGGGTGGTCAACCACCCCCAGGAGAGGTAATGGGTGGTCACCCTTCCCCCAGGAGAGGTAATGGGTGGTCACCCTTCCCCAGGAGAGGTAATGGGTGGTCACCCTTCCCCCAGGAGAGGTAATGGGTGGTCACCCTTCCCCAGGAGAGGTAATGGGTGGTCACCCTTCCCCAGGAGAGATAATGGGTGGTCACCCTTCCCCCAGGAGAGATAATGGGTGGTCACCCTTCCCCCAAGAGAGGTAATGGGTGGTCCACCACCCCCAGGAGAGGTAATGGGTGGTCAACCACCCCCATGAGAGGTAATGGGTGGTCAACCACCCCCATGAGAGGTAATGGGTGGTCAACCACCCCCAGGAGAGGTAATGGGTGGTCAACCACCCCCAGGAGAGGTAATGGGTGGTCACCCTTCCCCCAGGAGAGGTAATGGGTGGTCACCCTTCCCCAGGAGAGGTAATGGGTGGTCACCCTTCCCCCAGGAGAGATAATGGGTGGTCACCCTTCCCCCAGGAGAGATAATGGGTGGTCACCCTTCCCCAGGAGAGATAATGGGTGGTCACCCTTCCCCCAGGAGAGGTAATGGGTGGTCCACCACTTCCCCAGGAGAGATAATGGGTGGTCACCACCCCCCAGGAGAGGTAATGGGTGGTCAACCACCCCCAGGAGAGATAATGGGTGGTCAACCACCCCCCAGGAGAGGTAATGGGTGGTCAACCACCCCCAGGAGAGATAATGGGTGGTCAACCCCCCCAGGAGAGGTAATGGGTGGTCAACCACCCCCAGGAGAGATAATGGGTGGTCAACCACCCCCAGGAGAGATAATGGGTGGTCACCCTTCCAGGAGAGATAATGGGTGGTCAACCACCCTCCAGGAGAGATAATGGGTGGTCAACCACCCTCCAGGAGAGATAATGGGTGGTCAACCCTCCAGGAGATAATGGCACCCCTCAGGAGAGATAATGGGTGGTCACCCACCCTCCAGGAGAGATAATGGGTGTACAGGCTTTTATTCCAGTCCCCCTCTAACCTTGATAAACTGTCTCTGATTTGTTGGAGTAGGGCTGGATCAAAAGCCTGCACACCCAGCAGCTCTTCAGACTGAGAGTTGACCACATGTGCTTTATACGGTTGTCTAACAGATATTCTACTTTGTGAGGGGCACCAATCAATCATCGTTCCTCAGACCACTCCATCCTACCCTCTCATCTTCATTCAGGACTCTCCGTAATCATGGTAGTATCCACATTAATATAGAAGTGCTTAGAGTCAATAAAAGTGACTCCAAAATGACACAATACATTATTTACCCTTTTTTGGGGGAAGTATCTGAAACAACCAAAACAAACAGCAAATGCATCCAACAACTTTGTAGAGTTACAAGTTTGATGTAGTGATTGGGTGCTAGGAATATCGGACCAGACACTAAACGTCTATATACTTTAATACACATATCAGTGATACTTTTGATTGATAGATTGAACTGTCCTCTCCTGGTTTCTCCCAGGAGCATCTGGGTTCTCCTGGTGATTGATTGATTGATATATTGACCTGTCCTCTCCTGGTTTCTCCCAAGGAGCATCTGGGTTCCCCTGGTGATTGATTGATTGATTGACCTGTCCTCTCCTGGTTTCTCCCAGGGAGCATCTGTCAGTAGGAGGGTTCCCCTGGTGGCTGAGATGCTTCATCATCAACTGTATCCTCTTCCTCCTCCTCTTCTTCCTCACAACCCCCGCCATCATCATCTCCACCATGGACAAGTTCAACGTCACCAAGCCTGTCGAGTACCTCAACGTGAGTCACCTTTGGCCTCTCTTTCTGAAGCTCAGGAGGGTGAATGTCAGGGTGTGTCCCAAACAGCACCCTATTCCCTATTTGGTGCACCCTATTCCCTATTTGGTGCACCCTATTCCCTATTTGGTGCACCCTATTCCCTATTTGGTGCACCCTATTCCTATTTGGTGCACCCTATTCCCTATTTGGTGCACCCTATTCCCTATTTGGTGCACCCTATTCCCTATTTGGTGCACCCTATTCCCTATTTGGTGCACCCTATTCCCTATTTGGTGCACCCTATTCCCTATTTAGTGCACCCTATTCCCTATTTAGTGCACCCTATTCCCTATTTAGTGCACCCTATTCCCTATTTAGTGCACCCTATTCCCTATTTAGTGCACCCTATTCCCTATTTAGTGCACCTTATTCCCTATTTAGTGCACCCTATTCCTATTTAGTGCACCCTATTCCCTATTTAGTGCACCCTATTCCCTATTTAGTGCACCCTATTCCCTATTTAGTGCACCCTATTCCCTATTTAGTGCACCCTATTCCTATTTAGTGCACCCTATTCCCTATTTGGTGCACCCTATTCCCTATTTGGTGCACCTATTCCCTATTTAGTGCACCCTATTCCCTATTTAGTGCACCCTATTCCCTATTCGGTGCACCCTATTCCCTATTCGGTGCACCCTATTCCCTATTCGGTGCACCCTATTCGGTGCACCCTATTCCCTATTCGGTGCACCCTATTCCCTATTCGGTGCACCCTATTCCCTATTCGGTGCACCCTATTCCCTATTCGGTGCACCCTATTCCCTATTCGGTGCACCCTATTCCCTATTCGGTGCACCCTATTCCCTATTCGGTGCACCCTATTCCCTATGTAGTGCACCCTATTCCCTATGTAGTGCACCCTATTCCCTATGTAGTGCACCCTATTCCCTATGTAGTGCGCCCTATTCCCTATTGGTGCGCCCTATTCCCTATTTAGTGCGCCCTATTCCCTATTTGGTGTGCCCTATTCCCTATTTTGGTGCGCCCTATTCCCTATTTAGTGCGCCCTATTCCCTATTTGGTGCACCCTATTCCCTATGTGGTGCCCTATTCCCTATGTGGTGCGCCCTATTCCCTATTTGGTGCGCCCTATTCCTATTTGGTGCGCCCTATTCCCTATTTGGTTCCCTATTTGGTGCGCCCTATTCCCTATTTGGTGCGCCCTATTCCCTATTTGGTGTGCCCTATTCCCTATTTGGTGTGCCCTATTCCCTATTTGGTGCGCCCTATTCCCTATTTGGTGCACCCTATTCCCTATTTGGTGCACCCTATTCCCTATGTAGTGCACCCTATTCCCTATGTAGTTCACCCTATTCCCTATGTAGTGCACCCTATTCCCTATATAGTGCACCCTATTCCCTATATAGTGCACCCTATTTAGTGCACCCTATTCCCTATATAGTGCACCCTATTTAGTGCATCCAATTCCCTATTTTGTGCACCCTATTCCCTATTTTGTGCACCCTATTCCCTATTTGTGCACCCTATTCCCTATTTGGTGCACCCTATATTCCCTATTTGGTGCACCCTATATTCCCTATTTGGTGCACCCTATATTCCCTATTTGGTGCACCCTATTCCCTATTTGGTGCACCCTATTCCCTATTTGGTGCACCATATTCCCTATTTGGTGCACCCTATTCCCTATTTAGGTCCCCCTATTCCCTATTTAGTGCACACTATTCCCTATTTAGTGCACTCTATTCCCTATTTAGGCCACCCTATTCCCTATTTAGTGCACTATATAAGGAAATAAAGTGCCATTTGGGATGCTGATCAGTTTGACCCTTTTCACACGACTGAATCAAGCCTGCACCGGACTGGTTACACACCGACCGTGCTGTAACACCGACCGTGCTGTAACTGAGCTGGACAGGAGCCAGCAGAGTATGGTTTCGTTAACACGATAGTGGAAAAAGGGGCATTAGTCTGTGTACTATAACTAACCTTAACTGTTAACCTTCATCTGCAATATTCCACCCCTCCATCCTCTACCTCTGTTCCTCATCCTCTACCACTCTTCCTCATCTTCTACCTCTCCTCCCTCTCTTCCTCTCCTTCCTGTCTTCCTCTCCTTTCTCTCTTCCTCATCCTCTACCTCTCTTCCTCATCCTCTACCACTCTTCCTCATCCTCTACCTCTCCTCCCTTTCTTCCTCTCCTTCCTCTCTTCCTCATCCTCTACCACTCTTCCTCATCCTCTACCTCTCCTTGCTTTCTTCCTCATCCTCTACCTCTCCTTCCTCTCTTCCTCTCCTTCCTCTCTTCCTCATCCTCTACCACTCTTCCTCATCCTCTACGTTTCTTCCTCATCCTCTACCACTCTTCCTCATCCTCTACCTCTCCTCCCGTTCTTCATCCTCTACCTCTCCTTCCTCTCTTCCTCTACCTTTCTTCCTCATCCTCTAACTTTCTTCCTCATCCTCTAACTTTCTTCCTCATCCTCTTCCTCTCCTTCCTCTCTTCCTCATCCTCTACCTTTCTTCCTCATCCTCTACCTTTCTTCCTTCCTCTACTCTTCTCTCATCCTCTACCTCTCTTCCTCATCCTCTACCTCTCTTCCTCATCCTCTACTTTTTCTTCCTCATCCTCTACCTCTCTTCCCCATCCTCTACCTCTCTTCCTCATCCTCTAACTTTCTTCCTCATCCTCTTCCTCTCCTTCCTCTCTTCCTCATCCTCTACCTTTCTTCCTCATCCTCTACCTTTCTTCCTCATCCTCTACCTCTCTTCCTCATCCTCTACCTTCCTCTCCTCTATCCTCTACCTTTCTTCCTCATCTACTCTTCCTCATCCTCTACCTCTCTTCCTCATCCTCTCCCTCTCCTTCCTCATCCTCTACCTTTCTTCCTCATCCTCTACCTTTCTTCCTCATCCTCTACCTTTCTTCCTCATCCTCTACCTTTCTCCTCCCTTTCTTCTTCATCCTGTACCTCTCCTTCCTCTTCCTCTCCTTCCTCTATACCTCTCTTCCTTATCCTCTATCCTCTCTTCCTCATCCTCTACCTTTCTTCCTCATCCTCTACCTTTCTTCCTCATCCTCTACCTCTCTTCCTCATCCTCTACCTTTCTTCCTCATCCTCTACCTCTCTTCCTCATCCTCTACCTCTCCTCCCTTTCTTCCTCTCCTTCCTCTCTACCTCTCCCCCTCATCCTCCACCTCTCCCCTCATCCTCCACCTCTCTCCCTCATCCTCCACCTCTCTCCCTCTCGTCCTCCTCCTCCAGAACCCCATTGTGACCCAGTTCTTCCCCACCCTGCTGCTGTGGGCCTTCTCCGCCCTGCTACCCACCATCGTATACTACTCTGCCTTCTTCGAGGCCCACTGGACACGGTACCATTCTCTCTCACTCACACACACACTGGACACGGTACCATTCTCTCTCACTCACACACACACTGGACACGGTACCATTCTCTCTCACTCACACACACACTGGACACGGTACCATTCTCTCTCACTCATACACACACTGGACACTGTACGACTCACACACACACTTGACACAGTACGACTCACACACACACTTGACACTGTACAACTCACACACACACTGGACACGGTACCATTCTCTCTCACTCACACACACACTGGACACGGTACGACTCACACACGTTATGCTAGTCCATTGTATCTGATGATGACTCCCACTTCTGAGTTAACAGTGAATTATTTGGTGAGAGACCTGGCCGTGTGGTGCCAGGACAACAACCTCTCCCTCAACGTGATCAAGACAAAAGAGCTGATCGGGGACTACAGGAAAAGGAGGGCCGAAAACGCCCCCATTCACATCGACGGGGCTGTGGTGGAGCGGGTCGAGAGTTTCAAGTTCCTTGGTGTCGACACCAACAAACTATCAGGGTCCAAACACAACAAAGAAGCATGAAGAGGGCCCGACAACGCCTCTTCCCCCTCAGGAGACTGAAAAGATTTGGCATGGGTCCCTAGATCCTCAAAAAGTTCTACAGCTGCACCATCGAGAGCATCCTGACTGGCTGCATCACCGCCTGGTATGGCAACTGCTAGGCATAAGACTGAAATGTGCTACAGAGGGTAGTGTGTATGGCCCAGTACATCACTGGGGCCAAGCTTCCTGCCATCCAGGACCCATATACTAGACGGTGTCAGAGGAAGGCCCACCCAAGACATAGACTGTTCTCTCTGCTACCGTACGGCAAGCGGTACCGGAGCGCCAAGTCTAGGTCCAAAGGGCTCCTTAACAGCTTCTACCCACAAGCCATAAGACTGCTGAACAATTCATCAAATAGCCACCCGGACTATTTCATATTTACGAAATCCACAAACTCCTGAGCTGTTTTTGCTGTCTATTTGTTCTCTTCTCCTCCTCCCACCTCTGTCCACCGCTCTGGCAGAGCCGTCGCCAGCTGGAACGGTTGGCAGCAGCGTCCTCTAGGTCTGTGGGTTTGATGTTGCACTTCCTCAGCAGCGTTTTCATCTGCCCCCCCCTCCCTCCGGCTGAAGTGAGCTGGCCATACAGGACCTTCTGCGGCGAGCACTCCTGAGACATTCTAATGACATGCCCAAGCCAGCGCCGCTGGGAGCCCATGGCCTCCATACTCTATACTCTTACAGTTGGTGCTGGGTGACCATGGCCTCTATACTCTATTCTCTTACAGTTGGTGTTGGGTGACCATGGCCTCCATACTCTTATAGTTGGTGTTGGGTGACCATGGCCTCCATACTCTATACTCTTACAGTTGGTGCTGGGTGACCATGGCCTCTATACTCTATTCTCTTACAGTTGGTGCTGGGTGACCATGGCCTCCATACTCTTACAGTTGGTGCTGGGTGACCATGGCCTCTATACTCTTACTGTTGGTGCTGGGTGACCATGGCCTCTATACTCTTACAGTTGGTGCTGGGTGACCATGGCCTCTATACTCTTACAGTTGGTGCTGGGTGACCATGGCCTCTATACTCTTACAGTTGGTGCTGGGTGACCATGGCCTCTATACTCTTACAGTTGGTCCTGGGTGACCATGGCCTCCATACTCTTACAGTTGGTCTTACCAAGTATTTCTGCATGGGTCACACGGTCGCACCAGGTGAATCCCAGGATGCACTGCAGGTAACTTATGTGGAATCACTCGAGCTGCTTGTTGTGTCGACTGTAAGTGACCTCTAGGCTTCACAGCTGTAAAGTGACCTCTAGGCTTCACGGCTGTAAAGTGACCTCTAGGCGTCACGGCTGTAAAGTGACCTCTAGGCGTCACGGCTGTAAAGTGACCTCTAGGCGTCACGGCTGTAAAGTGACCTCTAGGCGTCACGGCTGTAAAGTGACCTCTAGGCGTCACGGCTGTAAAGTGACCTCTAGGCGTCACGGCTGTAAAGTGACCTCTAGGCGTCTGTAAAGTGACCTCTCGTCACGGCTGTAAAGTGACTTAGGCTTCACGGCTGTAAAGTGACCTCTAGGCTTCACGGCTGTAAAGTGACCTCTAGGCTTCACGGCTGTAAAGTGACCTCTAGGCGTCACGGCTGTAAAGTGACCTCTAGGCTTCACGGCTGTAAAGTGACCTCTAGGCTTCACGGCTGTAAAGTGACCTCTAGGCTTCACGGCTGTAAAGTGACCTCTAGGCTTCACGGCTGTAAAGTGACCTCTAGGCTTCACGGCTGTAAAGTGACCTCTAGGCTTCACGGCTGTAAAGTGACCTCTAGGCTTCACGGCTGTAAAGTGACCTCTAGGCTTCACGGCTGTAAACCAGAGTGGTGATGCAATGGCTTGATAGACGGCGACTTTGTTGTGGAGGCGGATATCCCTGTTTTGGAAGACCCTGTGTCTTAGTTTCCAGAAGGCAGCTGATGATTGCTTGATCCTGTTTTGAATTTCGAGGTCGATGCTGCAATCCTCCGAGAGGATGCTACCCAGATGTTTGAATGACGAGACTATTGCCAATGAACCATTGTGTTCAATGGTGAAGACAAGCAATGGTGGGTGGAGGGCTGGATCTCCATTGGAAGACCACCTCTGTCTTAGTGGTGTTGATTGACAGTCCCATCCTGCTATAGACCCTCACAGATGCTACAAGGATGAACTGAAGGTCTTCCGGAGTGTGAGCCACAAGAGCACAGTCATCAGCATACTGCAGCTCAAGAACCCGCTCTGTCGAAACCTTGGTGGTTGCTTGGAGCCTCCTGATGTTGAATAGGTTTCCATCCAGCCTGAAGTCCACCACAACACCGCTGCTGTCCTCAAACTCCTTGTGGAGAATCTGGGTGACACATAGGAGGAAGATCAAATTTTATTTGCCACATACACACATGGTTAACAGATGTTAATGCGAGTGTAGCGAAATGCTTGTGCTTCTAGTTCCCACAATGCAGTAATTGAAGAGGACAGGTGCCAGCATACACCCCTGCCTCACATCGATGCTTACTTCAAAGGGCAAAGACTGTTGCCCTCCTATGGCCACCGAGCCATCATCCCAATATGGACCTGGCAAAGGATGTTGACACATTTGCTGGACAGACACATTTGAGTAGAATGCCCCATAGCATTTCCCTGCTCACAGTGTGGAAGGCCATGAAGGCCATGAAAAGGTCCTGATGTTTTTCAGAAGTAACTTCCCTTCTTCAGTAGTTCTGCCGGGATGCTGTCAGCAGTAACCTCCCTTCTTCAGTAGCTCTGCTCAGGATGCTGTCAGCAGTAACCTCCCTTCTTCAGTAGTTTTGCCGGGATGCTGTCAGCAGTAACCTCCCTTCTTCAGTAGTTCCACCGGGATGCTGTCAGCAGGAACCTCCCTTCTTCAGTAGCTCTGCCGGTATGCTGTCAGCAGGAACCTTCCTTCTTCAGTAGCTCTGCCGGGATGCTGTCAGCAGGAACCTTCCTTCTTCAGTAGCTCTGCTCAGGATGCTGTCAGCGCCACGAGCCTAGTTTTTCTTGAGGGAACGGATAGCTGATAACACCTCTTGGAAGGTTGGCGAATGGTTGAGGTCTTGAATGGGTGGACGGAAAGGCAGTTCTTCCAGGATGGAGTGGTCTGTAGGAGAGCGCTGATTGAGTAGTGCTTCATAGTGGTCACCCCACCTCATCAGGATCTGAGTTTGGTGGGTCAGCCCACCTCATCAGGATCTGGGTTTGGTAGGTCAGCCCACCTCATCGGGATCTGGGTTTGGTAGGTCAGCCCACCTCATCAGGATCTGGGTTTGGTGGGTCAGCCCACCTCATCAGGATCTGGGTTTGGTGGGTCAAGAGAGTCAGACCATCAGCTGTTCTCAGGGGAGTGATGGAGTGATTTCTAGGGCCATAGATGGCTTTAGCTCAGTTTGTAGAAATTGTGCGTTTTTTTTTTCGTCGGCATACATTTTGATTTCCTGTGCCTTATTCGTCCACCATTCGTTCTGCAGAGCATGCAAATTGTTTGCACTTTCTTGCGTGATGCACGCCATTGCTGGCGGAGGGTAGCAGATGTGGAGCACTGAGCAGAGCACTGAGCTGATAGATGCACACTTCTGGGTCCATGGGATCCTCTGAGCTGATAGATGCCCACTTCTGGGTCCATGGGATCCTCTGAGCTGATAGATGCCCACTTCTGGGTCCATGGGATCCTCTGAGCTGATAGATGCCCACTTCTGGATCCTCTGAGCTGATAGATGCCCACTTCTGGATCCTCTGAGCTGATAGATGCCCACTCCTGGGTCCATGGAATCCTCTGAGCTCAGAAGAGGCTCATTCTCCTTTCAGCCTTTCAGTGAGAGAGAGACGGAACTCATCCCTTACTGCAGCTTTTCTCAAGCAGGGTACAGTGCAGGCAGCTCTTACTGGACTTCTGCGGGGGGGGGGGACGTATTCTCACCTGGAATTTAGCCAGCATTCCTCATGTCACGTGTCAGCAGGACGTTATTAGTGTCACACGTAGTCGATCAGGTGCCGGTGTTTGGAACGTGGGTGCATCCATGATGTTTTATATTTGTTGTTCTGCTGGAACAAGGTGTTAGTGAGATCATGCTCGGCACCAACACCATGCCCACCCAGAACTCCACTCCATATCCGGTTGTTCTGTCCCACCCTAGCGTTGAAGTCACCCAGCAGAAAGATCTTGTCATTCCTGGCGATACGGTGAAGGGCCTTATCTAGTGACTGGTAGAAGCAGTCCTTCGCCTCATTTTCAGATGGTAAAGTTGGTGCGTATGCACTGAGAAGAGTAGCATAACGCATCTTGGGGGATACGGAGAGACATAAATCTTTCACTTATACCGACAGGTGTTTCGGTGAGGCTGGGTAAAAGGAAGCTCTTAATTGCCAGTACCACGTGCTGATGTTGTCCACCCGGAGGGTAACCTTTCCAGAAGAAGGTGTAACCTTCTCCCTCCTCTTTCAGGGACCCTTCATCCAGGAACCTGGTCTAACTCAGGGCAGCCAATGTCAATGTTATAGCGCCTTAGTTCTGCACCAATCAAAGCTGTTCTCCGATTGGGGTCTATCGTTTATTAACGTCAGTGTCCAGAAGAGTTCTGATGTTCCATGTCGCCAGTTTCAGGGGATTTTTAGCATTTTTTCAACCGCTGAGTGGAACTCCCGATAGGCTACAACACACCTATCTAGTGAGAGTGCAATTTCTAGGCCTCTCCCCAGCCGGGGTGAGCAGTGTGGCTCCTTAATAGCGCTGCTCAGTCACACAGGGGTCTGCCGAGAGCAGCTGCCAACTCCCAACTGCTGGCGACCCATAATAGCCCTGTGCCGCTGGTGTGCAGGGGGTCTGATTTTAAGGACTCCCGGTGCATTTACTCCTGCCCCGTCACCAGACACCCCAACGCCGCCAGGCTTTAGTCCGGTTTCCGGTTTGATGGCTTCACCGAGGTCAGAAGAGGATACAGGCGGTGCAAAGGAAGTTATTTAAAGTGCTGCTTGAGGGTGCATTCCTCCTGGGGGGGAAACCCAGGAGGACCAGTATCTTCCACAGCTGCAGGAGGCTGCCGGACCTCCAGTCTGTTGGCATCCGCCCGCCACTCGCCGGCAAGCACGCTGCTTTTCTCTCAGGGTGTGCTCCCCTAACTTTTAGTCGTACCAGACTAACCCACAAGGCAGTGGTTGATGGCTGCCAGGGCGTGTCCCACACAGAGGTGGGCTTGTACAGATGCATCTCTGAGGCACACCGCAGCTCCGAGATCCCCTGCCGGGTCTGGAGTTTCAAGACAACCCGTTAACGTGTGCTGTCGCGAGGAGGCACCGCGGGAGTCTTTGTACCGGCAAGGGGAAACTGCATGAAGCTGCTCCCCAATTCACCACAAAGGGCTAGCCGGAGGCAGCGAGCTGTAAGCAAGAGTATGCAAGCACGTGGTAAGCGGGCGTTGCAACTTACCTCTTCCAAGACACTACTGCACTAGACAAGGTCACATGCACCCTGCTGTTGCCTGGCGACACACACAAACACTGGACCTGGTACAACTCTCCTAAAGACACTCACACTGTTTTCTGTGTGTACAGTATTAGAGTGGACATCAGTGGATGTTTGTGTGTGTACAGTATTAGAGTGGACATCAGTGGATGTTTGTGTGTGTACAGTATTAGAGTGGACATCAGTGGATGTTTGTGTGTGTACAGTATTAGAGTGGACATCAGTGGATGTTTATGTGCTGTGTATATATAATGAATGAAGAGCTACATTATATCATTAACTAAGTATTCTCTGTTGCCACCTGGTTAGCCTGATCCCAGATCTGTTTGGTGCTGTCTTTCCAACTCCTATGGTCCAGTATGTAGGAATTTGGCAAACCAGCACAAACTGATCTGGGGCCTGTCTTACCTGGTAGAGCCACACAGAGAGCTGTGGGTATGTAATGTTTATCGTTTTGACTTTTCCATGTATTCTAATAGGTCTGGAGAGAACAGGACCACCATGCATAAATGTTACACCTTCCTCATCTTTATGGTCTTACTGCTGCCCTCTCTAGGACTCAGCAGGTACTACATGTCTTTTTTTTTTTTTTTTATTAATAATTTTTAAATGAATTATTATTTTTAATTAATAACATATTTATTTTTAGTTATTTTTTATTTTTATTTCACCTTTTATTTAACCAGGGAGCTAGTTGAGAACAAGTTCTCATTTACAACTGCGACCTGGCCAAGATTAAGCAAAGCAGTTCGACACAAACAACAACACAGAGTTACACATGGAGTAAACAAATATATATATATATATATATATATAAGTAGGCATACATTTGACGAACCCACTATCCTGGCGTTGCTACAGAGAACAACTTACTACTCAGCCAATTAACTCTTCTATCTACTGTATGTTTGTTCACTACATAGCTAGTAGTCAACGTTTTGGGACAGTTTCCCGAACACAGATCCTGGCCTAGCCCTGGACCAAAATGTACTTTCAATGGAATCCTATAAGAAGCCTTGTATGAGCTAGAAATAGCCCATAGGGCAAGGAGCCTATATCCTGTTTCTGTAGAGACACGGCTTGATGTACCAGGACAGGACACTAGTCTATCTCCTGTTTCTGTAGTGAGACAGCTTGATGTACCAGGACACCTCCTGGACAGGACACTAGTCTATCTCCTGTTTCGGTAGTGAGACGGCTTGATGTACCAGGACACCCCCTGGACAGGACACTAGTCTATCTCCTGTTTCGGTAGTGAGACAGCTTGATGTACCAGGACACCCCCTGGACAGGACACTGGTCTATCACACTGGTCTATATTATATTACCCACAATCCACCTCCTTAATGCTGAGTGCCAAGCAGATTCACATCATGTCCCATTTTTTTAGTGTTTTAGTGTAGTCTGTCCCTTTATGGTCCCATGGACTCTAATACGATCATTATACTCCAATTCCTCTGACAACTGCACTGTTTCCTTCTTCCTTCCAGTCTGGATGTTTTCTTCCGATGGCTGTTTGACAAGCGCTTCCTGGCTGACGCTGCCGTGAGGTTTGAGTAAGTAGCAGTTCCTAGTTCCTCTCTATGTTTCTTCCTAGGTTCCCGCCATCTAGGGAGCTTTGAGCCTTTACCTTGTGCACTGTGGTCTCTGCTGTCCCACGTTCTGGCTTGTCGGGCCACGTCCTGGCTTGACGCCTGGCTCGTCGGGCCACGTCCTGGCTCGTCGGGCCACGTCCTGGCTCGTCAGGCCACGTTCTGGCTCGTAATCTAAAGCTGTCAGTCTTATCTTAGTGGTGTTTGTAACAGTTATCTATCTTCGATCAGTCTATAATCAGAACACCATATACTCTGATGTGTCCCTAATGGAACCAGCTGGTCTTTGTTTAACTTAGTCTTTTAGGAAGAGGCCACCTGGTGTCCCAGGTCTAAATCCCAGGTCTAAATCAGACCACCTGGTGCCCCGGGTCTAAATCCCAGGTCTAAATCAGACCACCTGGTGTCCCAGGTCTAAATCACACCGCCTGGTGTCCCGGGTCTAAATCACACCGCCTGGTGTCCCAGTTCTAAATCAGACCACCTGGTGTCCCAGGTCTAAATCACACCACCTGGTGTCCCAGTTCTAAATCAGACCACCTGGTGTCCCAGGTCTAAATCAGACCACCTGGTGTCCCGGGTCTAAATCCCAGGTCTAAATCAGACCACCTGGTGTCCCAGTTCTAAATCAGACCACCTGGTGTCCCAGGTCTAAATCAGACCACCTGGTGTCGCAGGTCTAAATCAGACCACCTGGTGTGGGTCCAGACCACCTGGTGTCCCAGGTCTAATTCAGTCCACCTGGTGTCCCAGGTCTAAATCAGACCAGATTATAGGGGAAGAGTGAAACTGACTTTAAGGTCTAGATCTAAATTTGATGGGGTTAGAGCCTGGTGGTGGGGGTTGGAGCCTGGTGGTGGGGGTTGGAGCCTGGCGGTGGGGGTAAGAGCCTGGCGGTGGGGGTTGGAGCCTGACGGTGGGGGTTGGAGGTGGAGGTTGGAGCCTGGGTTTTAGTTTTAGTCCTCTAGGAGGAAGTTAGTCTTTAATACTCCCCTTTTACACTATTGTTCCGACCGGTACTGGACTGGCCTGGCGACACGTCCCACATCGTTTCACAAACATGGTCATGTGCCTAGAACAGAACATATCCAATCCAGCGTAGGATGGTTCTGGTTGACATGATAGTGTGAAAAAGGTATGTTATTATTGCGATGTAATTTCCTGTCCCCCCCCACCAGGTGTGTGTTCCTGCCTGACAACGGGGCGTTCTTTGTGAACTATGTCATCGCATCGGCGTTCATCGGTAACGCCATGGATCTGCTGAGGATCCCTGGTCTGCTCATGTATATGACCCGGCTGTGTCTGGCTCGCTCTGCTGCCGAGAGACGCAACGTCAAGAGGGTGAGTAGAGGAGCGCCACCTGGTGGCCAGGAAGACCTCAGTCACATAATAAACTACATCTCATAATTAACTACATCTCATAATTAACTACATCTCATAATTAACTACATCTCATAATTAACTACATCTCATAATAAACTACATCTCATAATAAACTACATCTCATAATAAACTACATCTCATAATTAACTACATCTCATAATTGACTACATCTCATAATTAACTACATCTCATAATTAACTACATCGCAACTAGGATGCACATAGTTATATCAAAGTGACAAGATAGTAGACTGACCGCTCTAACAATGAGAATAAATGTACTGATTTGGGGGCGGAGTCGAGCTTCCTGCGTCACTTCTTCCTCTCTGGTGAAATGCTACTGGTTCGGGGTCAAATCCATGACAAAACAATCAATTCAGGAAGTAAACTGATATTCCAATAAGGAGAGCAATGAGGAAGTTGGAATTTCAATTTACTTCCTAAATTGAAATGGAATGAACCCCAACCATGACAAGCTATGCTTTTGTTGAACTGAGGCTTCCCGAAGGACATATGATAATATCCTCCTGTTAACGTGTGTCTCTCTGCATCATCAAGTTTTCCAATTCTATAATTATATCTCTATGTTCTACAACACTAAGCGAATGAGTTGCCATTCTAATATTTTATTTCTATACTTTACAGCACCAAACGTATGAGTTCCAGTTCTATAACTCTATTTCTGTGTTCTGCAGCACCAGGCGTATGAGTTCCAGTTCTATAACTCTATTTCCATGTTCTGCAGCACCAGGCGTATGAGTTCCAGTTCTATAACTCTATTTCTGTGTTCTGCAGCACCAGGCGTATGAGTTCCAGTTCTATAACTCTATTTCTGTGTTCTGCAGCACCAGGCGTATGAGTTTCAGTTCTATAACTCGATTTCTATGCTCTGCAGCACCAGGCGTATGAGTTCCAGTTCGGGGCGGCCTATGCCTGGATGATGTGTGTCTTCACTGTGGTCATGACATACAGCATCACCTGTCCAATCATCGTCCCCTTTGGTGAGCTGAGATCCACGGTTACTAACTAGTTTAGTGAGGTGACGTTCCTGACTTTATTGTCCCCTTCGGTGAGCTGTGGTCAGCCAGCATCATTCCTGGATGAGCCGCTAGTCTACTCAGCTGTGGTCGGCCAGCATCATCCCCTAACCAGCCGCTAGTCTACTCAGCTGTGGTCGGCCAGCATCATCCCCTAACCAGCCGCTAGTCTACTCAGCTGTGGTCAGCCAGCATCATCCCCTAACCAGCCGCTAGTCTACTCAGCTGTGGTCAGCCAGCATCATCCCCTAACCAGCCGCTAGTCTTCAGCTGTGGTCGGCCAGCATCATCCCCTAACCAGCCGCTGAGTCTACTCAGCTGTGGTCAGCCAGCATCATCCCCTAACCAGCCGCTGTCTACTCAGCTGTGGTCAGCCAGCATCATCCCCTTACCAGCCGCTAGTCTACTCAGCTGTGGTCAGCCAGCATCATCCCCTAACCAGCCGCTAGTCTACTCAGCTGTGGTCAGCCAGCATCATCTCCTAACCAGCCTGGTGGGGGGGTAGACAGTGATGGGAGCTGGGGGTAGACAGTGATGAGGAGCTGGGGGGTAGACAGTGATGAGGAGCTGGGGGGTAGACAGTGATGGGGAGCTGGGGGTAGACAGTGATGGGGAGCTGGGGGTAGACAGTGATGAGGAGCTGGGGGTAGACAGTGATGGGGAGCTGTTGGGTAGACAGTGATGGGGAGCTGTTGGGTAGACAGTGATGGGGAGCTGGGGGGTAGACAGTGATGAGGAGCTGGGGGTAGACAGTGATGGGGAGCTGGGGGTAGACAGTGATGAGGAGCTGGGGGTAGACAGTGATGGGGAGCTGGGGGTAGACAGTGATGGGGAGCTGGGGGTAGACAGTGATGGGGAGCTGGGGGTAGACAGTGATGAGGAGCTGGGGGGTAGACAGTGATGGGGGTAGACAGTGATGGGGAGCTGGGGGTAGACAGTGATGGGGAGCTGGGGGTAGACAGTGATGGGGAGCTGGGGGTAGACAGTGATGGGGAGCTGGGGGTAGACAGTGATGGGGGTAGACAGTGATGGGGGGTAGACAGTGATGGGAGCTGGGGGTAGACAGTGATGAGGAGCTGGGGGGTAGACAGTGATGAGAGCTGGGGGTAGACAGTGATGGGGAGCTGGGGGGTGGACAGTGATGAGGAGCTGGGGGTAGACAGTGATGGGGGGTAGACAGTGATGGGGAGCTGGGGGTAGACAGTGATGGGGAGCTGGGGGTAGACAGTGATGAGGAGCTGGGGGTAGACAGTGATGAGGAGCTGGGGGTAGACAGTGATGAGGAGCTGGGGGTAGACAGTGATGGGGGGGGTAGACAGTGATGGGGAGCTGGGGGTAGACAGTGATGGGGAGCTGGGGGTAGACAGTGATGGGGAGCTGGGGGCAGACAGTGATGGGGAGCTGGTGGGTAGACAGTGATGGGGAGCTGGGGGTAGACAGTGATGGGGAGCTGGGGGTAGACAGTGATGAGGAGCTGGGGGGCAGACAGTGATGAGGAGCTGGGGGTAGACAGTGATGAGGAGCTGGGGGTAGACAGTGATGGGGAGCTGGGGGTAGACAGTGATGAGGAGCTGGGGGTAGACAGTGATGGGGAGCTGGGGGTAGACAGTGATGGGGAGCTGGGGTAGACAGTGATGGAGCTGTTGGGGTAGACAGTGATGGGGAGCTGGGGGTAGACAGTGATGAGGAGCTGGGGTAGACAGTGATGGGGAGCTGGGGGTAGACAGTGATGGGGAGCTGGGGGTAGACAGTGATGGGGAGCTGGGGGTAGACAGTGATGGAGCTGGGGGTAGACAGTGATGGGGAGCTGGGGGTAGACAGTGATGAGGAGCTGGGGTAGACAGTGATGGGGGGTAGACAGTGATGGGGAGCTGGGGGGTAGACAGTGATGGGGAGCTGGGGGTAGACAGTGATGGGGAGCTGGGGGGTAGACAGTGATGAGGGAGCTGGGGGTAGACAGTGATGGGGGGTAGACAGTGATGGGGAGCTGGGGGTAGACAGTGATGGGGAGCTGGGGGTAGACAGTGATGGGGAGCTGGGGGTAGACAGTGATGGGGAGCTGGGGGTAGACAGTGATGGGCTGGGGGTAGCTGGGGGCTAGACAGTGATGGGGAGCTGGGGGTGGACAGTGATGAGGAGCTGGGGGTGGACAGTGATGGGAGCTGGGGGTAGACAGTGATGGGGGTAGACAGTGATGGGGAGCTGGGGGTAGACAGTGATGGGGAGCTGGGGGTAGACAGTGATGAGGAGCTGGGGGGTAGACAGTGATGGGAGCTGGGGGTAGACAGTGATGGGGGTAGACAGTGATGGGGAGCTGGGGGTAGACAGTGATGGGGAGCTGGGGGGTAGACAGTGATGGGGAGCTGGGGGTAGACAGTGATGGGGAGCTGGGGGTAGCTGGGGGTAGACAGTGATGGGGAGCTGGGGGTAGACAGTGATGGGGAGCTGGGGGTAGACAGTGATGGGGAGCTGGGGGTAGACAGTGATGGGAGCTGGGGGTAGACAGTGATGGGGAGCTGGGGGTAGACAGTGATGGGGAGCTGGGGGTAGACAGTGATGGGGAGCTGTGGGTAGACAGTGATGAGGGAGCTGGGGGTTGATGTAGACAGTGATGGGGAGCTGGGGGTAGACAGTGATGGGGAGCTGGGGGATAGACAGTGATGGGGAGCTGGGGATAGACAGTGATGGGGAGCTGGGGGTGATGGGGAGCTGGGGGTAGACAGTGATGGGGAGCTGGGGGTAGACAGTGATGGGGAGCTGGGGGTAGACAGTGATGGGAGCTGGGGGTAGACAGTGATGGGGAGCTGGGGGTAGACAGTGATGAGGAGCTGGGGGTAGACAGTGATGGGGAGCTGGGGGTAGACAGTGATGGGGAGCTGGGGGTAGACAGTGATGAGGAGCTGGGGGTAGACAGTGATGGGGGGGGGTAGACAGTGATGGGGAGCTGGGGGTAGACAGTGATGGGGAGCTGGGGGTAGACAGTGATGCTGGGGGTAGACAGTGATGAGGGAGCTGGGGGTAGACAGTGATGAGAAGCTGGGGGTAGACAGTGATGGGGAGCTGGGGGTAGACAGTGATGAGGAGCTGGGGGTAGACAGTGATGAGGAGCTGGGGGGTAGACAGTGATGAGGGAGCTGGGGGTAGACAGTGATGAGAAGCTGGGGGTGGACAGTGATGAGGGGGGTTAGACAGTGATGAGGAGCTGGGGGGTAGACAGTGATGGGGAGCTGGGGGTAGACAGTGATGGGGAGCTGGGGTAGACAGTGATGAGGAGCTGGGGGGTAGACAGTGATGAGGAGCTGGGGGTAGACAGTGATGAGGCTGGGGGTAGACAGTGATGGGGAGCTGGGGGTAGACAGTGATGAGGAGCTGGGGGTAGACAGTGATGAGGGGGGTTAGCTGATGGGGCTGGGGGTAGACAGTGATGGGGAGCTGGGGGTAGACAGTGATGGGGAGCTGGGGGGTAGACAGTGATGGGGAGCTGGGGTAGACAGTGATGGGGAGCTGGGGGTAGACAGTGATGGGGAGCTGGGGGGGTAGACAGTGATGGGGAGCTAGACAGTGATGAGAAGCTGGGGGTAGACAGTGATGAGAAGCTGGGGGGTAGACAGTGATGGGGAGCTGGGGGTGAGACAGTGATGAGGAGCTGGGGTGGACAGTGATGAGGCAGTGATGGGGGGGGGTAGACAGTGATGGGGAGCTGGGGGTAGACAGTGATGGGGAGCTGGGGGTAGACAGTGATGAGGAGCTGGGGGGTAGACAGTGATGAGGAGCTGGGGGTAGACAGTGATGGGGAGTGATGGGGAGCTGGGGGTAGACAGTGATGGGAGCTGGGGGTAGACAGTGATGGGGAGCTGGGGGTAGACAGTGATGGGGAGCTGGGGGTAGACAGTGATGAGGGAGCTGGGGGTAGACAGTGATGAGGAGCTGGGGGTAGACAGTGATGGGGAGCTGGGGTAGACAGTGATGGGGAGCTGGGGGTAGACAGTGATGGGGAGCTGGGGGTAGACAGTGATGAGGGGGGTGCTGGGGGCTGGGGGGTAGACAGTGATGGGGAGCTGGGGGTAGACAGTGATGGGGAGCTGGGGGGTAGACAGTGATGGGGGTAGACTGATGGGGAGCTGGGGATAGACAGTGATGGGGAGCTGGGGGAGACAGTGATGAGAGCTGGGGATAGACAGTGATGGGGAGCTGGGGGTAGACAGTGATGAGGAGCTGGGGGTAGACAGTGATGAGGACAGTGATGGGGAGCTGGGGGTAGACAGTGATGAGGAGCTGGGGGGTAGACAGTGATGGGAGCTGGGGGTAGACAGTGATGGGCTGGCTGGGGGTAGACAGTGATGAGGAGCTGGGGGTAGACAGTGATGAGGAGCTGGGGGGTAGACAGTGATGGGGGTAGACAGCTGGGGGAGCTGGGCGTAGACAGTGATGGGGAGCTGGGGACAGTGATGAGAAGCTGTGATGATGAGAGCTGGGGGTAGACAGTGATGAGAAGCTGGGGGTAGACAGTGATGAGAGCTGGGGGTTAGACAGTGATGAGAAGCTGGGGGTAGACAGTGATGAGAAGCTGGGGGGGTAGACAGTGATGAGAAGCTGGGGGGTAGACAGTGATGAGGGGGGCTGTGATGAGCTGGGGAAAGACAGTGATGGGGGAGCTGGGGTAGACAGTGATGGGGAGCTGGGGTAGACAGTGATGGGGAGCTGGGGGTAGACAGTGATGAGGAGCTGGGGGTAGACAGTGATGAGGCTGGGGGGTAGCAGTGATGGGGCAGACAGTGATGAGAAGCTGGGGTAGACAGTGATGAGGCTGGGGGGTAGCTGGGCTGGGGGTTAGACAGTGATGGGGAGCTGGGGGTAGACAGTGATGAGGAGCTGGGGGTAGACAGTGATGGGGAGCTGGGGGTAGACAGTGATGGGGAGCTGGGGGTAGACAGTGATGAGAAGCTGGGGAGTAGACAGTGATGAGCTAGGGGGTAGACAGTGATGGGGGGTAGACAGTGATGGGGAGCTGGGGGGTAGACAGTGATGAGAAGCTGGGGGGTAGACAGTGATGAGAAGCTGAGTAGACAGTGATGAGGAAGCTGGGGGTGATGAGACAGTGATGAGAAGCTGGGGGTAGACAGTGCTGAGAAGCTGGACAGGATGAGAAGCTGGGGGGTAGACAGTGATGAGGAAGCTGGGGGTAGACAGTGATGAGAGCTGGGGGTAGATGGAGTGACAGTGATGGGGCTGATGGGGTAGACAGTGATGAGGCTGGGGTAGACAGTGATGAAGCTAGAAGTGACAGTGATGAGAAGCTGGGGTAGACAGTGATGGACAGTGATGCAGTGATGGGGGACAGTGATGCTGGGGGGTAGACAGTGATGAGAAGCTGGGGGGCAGACAGTGATGAGAAGCTGGGAGACAGTGATGGGGGAAGTAGACAGTGATGAGCAGTGATGGGGTAGACAGTGATGAAGCTGGGGGGTAGACAGTGATGAGAAGCTGGGGTAGACAGTGATGAAGCTGGGGGTAGACAGTGATGAGAAGCTGGGGGGTAGACAGTGATGAGAAGCTCAGGGGTAGACAGTGATGAGAAGCTGGGGGTGGACAGTGATGGGGAGCTGGGGTAAGACAGTGATGGGGAGCTGGGGTAGACAGTGATGGGGCCAGCTGGGGTAGAGGATGGGGAGCTGGGGGTAGACAGTGATGAGTGAGCTGGGGAGCTGATGAGAAGCTGGGGGTAGACAGTGATGGGAAGCTGGGGGTAGATGAGAAGCTGGGGGTAGACAGTGATGAGAAGCTGGGGGTAGACAGTGATGGCTGGGGGTAGACAGTGATGGGGAGCTGGGGGGCAGACAGTGATGAGGAGCTGGGGGTAGTGATGGGGAGCTGGTGATGATGGGAGCTGGGGGTAGACAGTGATGGGAGCTGGGGGTAGACAGTGATGGGGGAGTGGGGGTAGCAGTGATGGGAGCTGGGGGTAGACAGTGATGAGAAGCTGGGGTAGACAGTGATGAGAGCTGGGGGTAGACAGTGATGGGGAGCTGGGGGTGGACAGTGATGAGGAGCTGGGGTAGACAGTGATGAGCTGGGGGGTAGACAGTGATGGGAGCTGGGGGGCTGGGGGGTAGACAGTGATGGGGAGCTGGGGTAGACAGTGATGAGGAGCTGGGGGTAGACAGTGATGAGGAGCTGGGGGTAGACAGTGATGGGGGAGACAGTGATGGGGAGCTGGGGGTAGACAGTGATGGGGAGCTGGGGTGACAGTGATGGGAGCTGGGGGGTAGACAGTGATGGGGAGCTGGGGTAGACAGTGATGAGGAGCTGGGGTAGACAGTGATGAGCTGGGGGTAGACAGTGATGGGGAGCTGGGGGGTAGACAGTGATGGGGAGCTGGGGGTAGACAGTGATGGGGAGCTGGGGGGTAGACAGTGATGAAAGGGAGCTGGGGGCAGGGACAGTGATGGGAGCTGGGGGTAGACAGTGATGAGGAGCTGGGGGTAGACCGTGATGAGGAGCTGGGGGTAGACAGTGATGGGGGGGGTAGACAGTGATGGGGAGCTGGGGATAGACAGTGATGGGCTGGGGGATAGCTGATGGGGAGCTGGGGGATAGACAGTGATGGGGAGCTGGGGGGTAGACAGTGATGGGAGCTGGGGTAGACAGTGATGGGGAGCTGGGGTAGACAGTGATGAGGAGCTGGGGGGTAGACAGTGATGAGGAGCTGGGGGTAGACAGTGATGGGGAGCTGGGGGGTAGACAGTGATGAGGAGCTGGGGGTAGACAGTGATGGGGAGGGGGGTAGCTGATGAGGGGGGTAGACAGTGATGAGGGAGCTGGGGGTAGACAGTGATGGGGGTAGACAGTGATGAGGAGCTGGGGGTAGACAGTGATGGGGAGCTGGGGGTAGACAGTGATGAGAAGCTGGGGGATAGACAGTGATGAGATGCTGGGGGTAGGATGAGAAGCTGGGGGTAGACAGTGATGAGAAGCTGGGGGGTAGACAGTGATGAGAAGCTGGGATGAGAAGCTGGGGGTAGACAGTGATGAGAAGCTGGGGGGTAGACAGTGATGAGAAGCTGGGGTGATGAGGAGCTGGGGGAAAGACAGTGATGGGGAGCTGGGGGTAGACAGTGATGAGCTGGGGCTGATGGGCTGGGGGGTAGACAGTGATGAGGAGCTGGGGGGTAGGACAGTGATGAGAAGCTGGGGGGTAGACAGTGATGAGCTGGGGGTAGACAGTGATGAGCTGGGGGTAGACAGTGATGAGAAGCTGGGGGAGACAGTGAGACAGCTGATGATGG
Source organism: Oncorhynchus tshawytscha (assembly GCF_018296145.1). NCBI lineage: Eukaryota > Metazoa > Chordata > Actinopteri > Salmoniformes > Salmonidae > Oncorhynchus > Oncorhynchus tshawytscha. The sequence goes on along the minus strand of NC_056452.1, from coordinate 28,740,145 downwards.
GGAGCTGGGGGGTAGACAGTGATGATGAAGGAGCTGGGGGTAGACAGTGATGGGGGCTGGGGGTAGACAGTGATGAGAAGCTGGGGGTAGACAGTGATGGGGGGAACACAGTGATGAGAAGCTGGGGGTAGACAGTGCTGAGAAGCTGGGGGTAGACAGTGATGAGAGCTGGGGGTGACAGTGATGAGAGCAGTGATGAAGCTGGGGGACAGTGATGGGGGTGACAGTGATGAGAAGCTGGGGTAGACAGTGATGAAGCAGTGGGGGGGGTTGACAGTGATGAGACAGTGATGGGGTTGGCTGGGGGGTAGACAGTGATGAGAAGCTGGGGGGTTAGACAGTGATGAGAAGCTGGGGGTAGACAGTGATGACAGTGATGGGGGTTGACAGTGATGGGGGGGTTGACAGTGATGGGGGTAGACAGTGATGAAGCTGAAGTGAGAAGCTGGGGGGTGATGTGGAAACAGTGATGAGGTTGACAGTGATGGGGGTAGACAGTGATGAGAAGCTGGGGGTAGACAGTGATGGGCTGGGTAGACAGTGATGGGGGGGTGACAGTGATGGGGGGGGTAGACAGTGATGGGGGTTTCTGCTGTTTCATGTGTTTAGCTATTGGAGCGGCTCACGGCTCAAACAAAGTGGATATGTATCTTTTAATTTCTCCTGGAAGAACAAGCTGGTCACACGGCCTCAGAGTACCACTGGTTTCTATCACGCGGCCTCAGAGTGTCACTGGTTTCTATCACACGGCCTCAGAGTATCACTGGTTTCTATCACGCGGCCTCAGAGTGTCACTGGTTTTTTATCACACGGCCTCAGAGTATCACTGGTTTTTATCACACGGCCTCAGAGTATCACTGGTTTTTATCACACGGCCTCAGAGTATCACTGGTTTCTATCACGCGGCCTCGGAGTGTCACTGGTTTCTATCACGCGGCCTCAGAGTGTCACTGGTTTTTGTCACACGGCCTCAGAGTGTCACTGGTTTCTATCACACGGCCTCAGATTTTTTATCCACTGGTTTTTTTATCACACGGCCTCAGTAGTACCACTGGTTTTTATCACACGGCCTCAGAGTACCACTGGTTTCTATCACGC
>NC_056452.1:28641327-28738947 GCF_018296145.1 Oncorhynchus tshawytscha | reverse complement strand
ACCGAGGGACAGGGACGGACCGAGGGAGGGGAGGCAGGGACGGACCGACCGAGGGACAGGGACGGACCGAGGGAGGGGGAGGCAGGGGACGGACCGAGGGGAGGGGAGGCAGGAGACGGACCGACCGAGGGACCGACCAAGGGAAGGAGGGAGGGAGGCAGGCAGGGAGAGGGGACGGATGGACCGAGGGGAGGGAGGCAGGGGAGAGGGACAGCGGGAGAGAGGTCTAGGCCAAAGGTCTACTTTTGAAATGGAGAGAGAGACGCGTAGATGAGGAGACTAGACATTAGTCCCATGACTGAGGTGCTGACTGGGGGCTCCGTTTGTCTCCTGTCTAACTCTGCTCTACTAAGTGGATAATGACACAGTGTTCCATAGATAGGCCTGTTGTTTACCCAGCTGCATGTCTGCAGGACGTGCAGACAGACGGTGAATCCCATTTTGGCTTAACGTCCTAGGCTTAATGCATTTCTGTCTTGATTGGTTTGCTCATCAACCATATTAGCAGCCATTTACAGAGTAGAGTTCTGGTCTTTTGGTACTAATACCTTCCAGAAAATACTCAGGCAAACACCTGTGTTTCTCACCGCAGTATTTGTACTTTTGTCCAGCTGTTTGAAAAGGTTTCTCATATGTATATCTCACCCCAGTCGAAGGTCCTCTGTCACTGTAAAGAGAACTGAATTTGATCTTCCTGATTTTGTGATTATTATTATTATTATTATTTTTAACCTGAATATTGATCACTGGTTTCTCTCCAGGAATATCCTGAGCTGACCTCCTCCGCCATGTTGTTTTATATTTCTGTTTTGCCTTTTCTCTCTCTGTGAAGACAGAATCAGCGATACAGCCGTCTGATGAACAGAAACAGTATGTCTTCTTATTGTATCACACTGCTTCTTCTCTTCAACCAATCTAACTCTCTTCCTTCCCTTCCTACCTAGGCTGGTGTGGGTTGGGTTGGCCTGTCTAGCTCTCTTGTAGGTGCTGGGGGATCTGTTCCTACCTAGCTGGTGTGGGTTGGGCCTGTCTAGCTCTCTGTGGTGCTGGGATCTGTTCCTACCAGGCTGGTGTGGGTTGGGTTAGCCTGTCTAGCTCTGTTGTGGGTTTTCTTTCCTTCTTTCCTGCCAGGCTTTTCTTATTCGGAGCCTGTCTCCTGCTGTTCTCTCTTCTTTCTGGTCTTTCCACGGCTCTTTATCCCCTGCTGCTGTCTCTCTGACTCTCTCTCTCTGCCCTCTTCTCTGTCTCTCTCTCTCTGTCTCCTCTGTCTCTCTTTCTCTGTCTCTCTCTCTCTCTGTCTCTCTCTCTGTCTCTCTTCTGTGTCTCTCTCTCTGTCTCTCTCTGTGTCTCTCTCTCTGTCTCTCTCTCTGTCTCTTCTCTGTGTCTCTCTCTCTCTGTGTCTCTCTCTCTGTCTCTCTTCTCTGTGTCTCTTTCTCTGTGTCTGTCTCTCTGTCTCTCTTTCTCTGTCTCTCTTTCTCTGTGTCTCTCTCTCTCTGTCTGTCTCTCTCTCTGTCTCTCTCTCTCTGTGTCTCTCTCTGTGTCTCTTTCTCTGTCTCTCTTTCTCTGTGCTCCTCTCTGTGTCTCTCTCTGTCTCTCTGTCTCTGTCTCTCTCTGTCAACAGTAACAACAATAACTAAGGGTCAAAATAACCATACATTCAACAATAGCAATAAGTATACAGTAGAGGACATGTGTAGGTTGATTGGTCTGTCAGACACTGTCCCTCAACTTATGGCAGGCAGCAATGTAGTGCGCTGCCAACCCACAGCTCTCTGCGTCCTCCTCCAACAGGAATGGTAGCCTATCCTCATCAGAGAGGTCTTTGAAACCTTGAATAAGGGTTTTAAATTTGGGAAATGACACTCTAATTGTTTTATATTTTTGACATTTTGTCAGGAAATGCAGCTCTGTCTCAGGTTCTGCTGTGGTGCAGTGGTTGCACAGCCTTTCCTCTACAGGGAGCCTGTGTCTACCCTTCTCAATGGCAAGGCTGTGCTCACTGAGCCTGTACTTTGTCAAGGTTTTTCTAAGGTTTTGATCAGTAACCATGGTCAGATAGTTATCCAGTGTAATGTCCATTTAGGGCCAGAAAGCACTGCATTTAGCTTTGTGATTGTGTTTCCCAATAAGCAATGTAGTTTTGTTTTGATTGTGTTGTAATTTGGTTTATTCTGATTGATTGGGGTGGCAGGGTATCCTAGTGGTTAGAGTGTTGCAAGTTCAAATCCCTGAGCTGACAAGGTACAAATCTGTCATTCTGCCCCTGAACAAGGCAGTTAACCCACTGTTCCTAGACCAGTTAACCCACTATTCCTAGGCCAGTTAACCACTGTTACTAGACCAGTTAACCCACTGTTCCTAAGCCAGTTAACCCACTGTTCCTAGGCCAGTTAACCCACTGTTCCTAGGCCGTCATTGAAAATAAGAATTTGTTCTTAACTGACTTGCCTGGTTAAATAACAACTTTTTATTTGCTCAGCTCTTGGCATTGCAGGGCTTGGTAATGATAATGATATGAGAGGGGTCACTGTATTTTAGATGTTTCCAAAACTTAATTGCTATTTTTGAGTTTTTATTATTAGTAGATATTAGCCATTGTTTGTAGTTTTCCTCCGGACTTGTAGGAGATACTTACAGAACTCTGCATTCAGAGTTTCAATGGGGTGTTTGTCCCATTTGGTGAAATCTTGTTTTGCAAGTGGACCCCACACCTCGTTGCCATAAAGTGCAATTAGTTCAATGAAACATTCAATTAGTTTTTTAATTTGTATTTCAATTTGAATTTGTTTTTTAATGCCCTGCGTGATTTCTCAGTTCCTTCACTGCCTCACTGCCTCCTGCTTCACTGCCTCCTGCCTCATTATGGTGTCCAGTCGAGCTTATTTTTAAACCTAAGTAATTGTAGTGAGTGCAGTACTCTATATATTTTGTACCAATTGAGAACTTTGGTCTAATTCCCTGAGATCTGGATCTTCTCTGGAAAATCATTATACAGTGCCTTGCGAAAGTATTCGGCCCCCTTGAACTTTGCGACCTTTTGCCACATTTCAGGCTTCAAACATAAAGATATAAAACTGTATTTTTTTTGAGAAGAATCAACAACAAGTGGGACACAATCATGAAGTGGAACGACATTTATTGGATATTTCAAACTTTTTTAACAAATCAAAAACTGAAAAATTGGGCGTGCAAAATTATTCAGCCCCCTTAAGTTAATACTTTGTAGCGCCACCTTTTGCTGTGATTACAGCTGTAATTCGCTTGGGGTATGTCTCTATCAGTTTTGCACATCGAGAGACTGAAATTTTTTCCCATTACTCCTTGCAAAACAGCTCAAGCTCAGTGAGGTTGGATGGAGAGCATTTGTGAACAGCAGTTTTCAGTTCTTTCCACAGATTCTCGATTGGATTCAGGTCTGGACTTTGACTTGGCCATTCTAACACCTGGATATGTTTATTTTTGAACCATTCCATTGTAGATTTTGCTTTATGTTTTGGATCATTGTCTTGTTGGAAGACAAATCTCCGTCCCAGTCTCAGGTCTTTTGCAGACTCCATCAGGTTTTCTTCCAGAATGGTCCTGTATTTGGCTCCATCCATCTTCCCATCAATTTTAACCATCTTCCCTGTCACTGCTGAAGAAAAGCAGGCCCAAACCATGATGCTGCCACCACCATGTTTGACAGTGGGGATGGTGTGTTCAGGGTGATGAGCTGTGAGGCTTTTACGCCAAACATAACGTTTTGCATTGTTGCCAAAAGTTCAATTTTGGTTTCATCTGACCAGAGCACCTTCTTCCACATGTTTGGTGTGTCTCCCAGGTGGCTTGTGGCAAACTTTAAACTGCACTTTTTATGGATATCTTTAAGAAATGGCTTTCTTCTTGCCACTCTTCCATAAAGGCCAGATTTGTGCAATATACGACTGATTGTTGTCCTATGGACAGAGTCTCCCACCTCAGCTGTAGATCTCTGCAGTTCATCCAGAGTGATCATGGGCCTCTTGGCTGCATCTCTGATCAGTCTTCTCCTTGTATGAGCTGAAAGTTTAGAGGGACGGCCAGGTCTTGGTAGATTTGCAGTGGTCTGATACTCCTTCCATTTCAATATTATCGCTTGCACAGTGCTCCTTGGGATGTTTAAAGCTTGGGAAGTCTTTTTTGTATCCAAATCTGGCTTTAAACTTCTTCACAACAGTATCTCGGACCTGCCTGGTGTGTTCCTTGTTCTTCATGATGCTCTCTGCGCTTTTAACGGACCTCTGAGACTATCACAGTGCAGGAGCATTGATACGGAGACTTGATTACACACAGGTGGATTGTATTTATCATCATTAGTCATTTAGGTCAACATTGGATCATTCAGAGATCCTCACTGAACTTCTGGAGAGAGTTTGCTGCACTGAAAGTAAAGGGGCTGAATAATTTTGCACGCCCAATTTTTCAGTTTTTGATTTGTTAAAAAAGTTACAAATATCCAATAAATGTCGTTCCATTACATGATTGTGTTTTATATCTTTATGTTTGAAGCCTGAAATGTGGCAAAAGGTCGCAAAGTTCAAGGGGGCCGAATACTTTCGCAAGGCACTGTATTAGTCTTTTTGGGGTTTACTGCCAGGGCCCAGGTCTGGCAGTACTGCTCTAGCAGGTCCAGGCTCTGCTGTAAGGCCATGTGCTGTGGGGGTTTACTGCCAGGGCCCAGGTCTGGCAGTACTGCTCTAGCAGGTCCAGGTTCTGCTGTAGGCCATGTGCTGTGGGGGTTTACTGCCAGGGCCCAGGTCTGGCAGTACTGCTCTAGCAGGTCCAGGCTCTGCTGTAAGGCCATGTGCTGTGGGTGACAGAAGGCATAGGTCATCTGTGAAGAGTAGGCATTTAACTTCTGAATTGTGGAGACCAACACCAGGGGCTGAGGATTTGTCTAGAATAGTGGCTAATTCGTTGATGTAAATATTGAAGAGTGTAGGGCTCAGATTGCAACCCTGGCGAAGGCCCCGCCCTGGTTCTGCTGCACGTATTGCCAGTAAACATAATTAAATACATGTCATATGCCAATTTTAATGCTGTACTTATTGCCAGTAAACATTTGATTTAATTATGTCATATGTTTTACCCCTACACCACTTTCAATAACTTTGTAGAACAGTCCTGTATGCCAAATAGAATCAAATGCTTTTTGGAAATCCATAAAGCAAGCGTATATTTTGGTATTATTTTGGTGGACATGTTTATTTTGGTGGACACACATCTATCAGGGTGTGTAGGGTGTAAATATGATCAGTCGTGTGATGTTTTGGTATACATCAAATAAAGAATCCTTGAAAAAAATAACCTACACTCAGGATCAAATTAAACAGTTTTAATATAGCCAATTGAAATGTTGCACTAGTGAGTTTGAGCATCTCATTTAGGATGCCATCAGGTCCGCATGCTTTTTAAATTTGAGAGCCTGAAGCTTCTTATAGAGCTCCTGGTCAGTAATTGGGAAGTCCAATGAATTTTGATTGTCCTTTATAGCTTTTTCTAATCCATTCAACTTCTCCATTCAACTTCTCATGAATTTGGCGTTGGTCTGCGTTTGTCTCTCTCTCTCTGTCTCTCTCTCTCTCTCTCTGTCTGTCTCTCTCTGTCTCTGTCTCTCTGTCTCTCTGTCTCTCTGTCTCTTTGTCTCTCTCTCTCTTTGTCTCTCTCTCTCTTTGTCTCTCTCTCTCTGTGTGTCTCTCTCTCTCTGTGTCTCTCTCTCTCTATGTCTCTCTCTCTCTGTGACTCTGTCTCTCTCTCTCTGTTTCTCTGTCTCTGTCTCTTTCTCTCTCCATTTTACACCTATAACTCTGTTGCTGTATGTTCTCTCTCCCTAACTAACTAATCAGCTCTATATGCTAATCTCTGTGTCATCATTGACCTCTCTGAGAAGCAGAATGTCTCTCCTGTCGTCCTGTATAAGCGCACCGCATGAGGTGCCCAGCAGGCATGATACCTACAGGGTGGAGAGGTACGGTAACTAGTAACTACACACCTCACCTCACCCTGTGGTTGTGTAGACGCCGTCAAGCTCCTGAGTCCTGACTGGTTATCCCTACCTACCCTCAGCTCCTGTATCAGTCTGTGGTGGTTCTGTGTTTCTGCACTAGACAAGACACCTACCCCTAGCTCTCTGAGGTCTTCTATGGACGTTTATTGAGTTATAGCCATTGTGGGTGCCCCCACCCCCATTCCATTAGAGACCTCAAAGAGCTCTGGGTGATGTCATCCTTTAATCTAGTTTTACACTGGACATTGCTAATGGAGACCAGGGGGAATAGTAGCCTGGGCCCAGGTCTGTTTATGTTGTCTTGTGAACTCCTATGATCATTGACATACCATCGGCACAATCAGATCTGGGGACCCGGGCTAAAGGGGGCTGCCTGATGAAGAATATGAGATAAAAGAGCTTCAATCTGGTCTAGTTCTGGGAGTCAAAACGCATGTGTATCAGTGTATGAGCTGTAGGACCTGAAAGCTCTGCTGGTTGATCCGGTGGGGGTGGGGGGGGGTTACATCTTTTTATTGTTATGTGTCTCAATGATTTTACACTCAGGTTCTTCTGTTGTCTTTGTGAATGTCCTCCCCTTTCTCTCTGTCTGTCTCTTTGTCTCTGTCTCTCTCTTGTGGGGGAGCCTTCATTGCTTTTCCTTCCAATCTCTGTCATCTTAACAAGGTGTCAGAGAGTTTGTGTATCTCTAGAATCCTCCAACTGAATGACATGGTGCTGAGGTTTGTTCTGGGTGATTGTTGTCTCACTGACTGGTGCGTGAGCACTAGGCCAACCGTACACTCAAACCCCAGCCCCCGTCTCCCAGGTTTTGGGTCAAAGACATTCAATTCAGGAAATAAACTGAAATTGGAGTGTAAGTTTACTTCCTGAATTGACTGAATGGATAGATTGATGCCAACTCTACAGACGTCTGAGGTACAGCAGTGTGGATACAGCCCAGAACCAACCTCTCCAGCCCATTTCAGAGCCCTACTGCATGTGTGGCCACTGAACTAATTAATATGTAATAAACACACTGTTGATACTGTACTGATGTCAGCCTAACTAACTATTTGAGATCAGGTTTGTTGTTGGGGAGTGCCAGGCTAATGCTAGGCTAATGCTATCTCCATCAGGTTTGTTGTTGCTATTCTCCATTAGGAAGCGTCAGGCTAATGCTAGGCTAATGCTATTCTCCATCAGTTTTGTTGTTGGGAAGCGTCAGGCTAATGCTAGGCTAATGCTATTCTCCATTAGGTTTGTTGTTGGGAAGCGTCAGGCTAATGCTGGGCTAATGCTATTCTCCATCAGGTTTGTTGTTGGGAAGCATCAGGCTAATGCTAGTTCTATCTTTTAACATTGTGTGTGTGCAGTGTGGCGTCTGCCATGACGTCGGAGCTACCCGATCGCTACGAACGCCTGACCTCTGTCTCCAGCTCAGTGGACTTTGAGCAGAGAGACACTGTAAGTACCACTTCCTGTTTTTACTGGGATCAGGGGTTGTGGGGTGTGGAGCAACCACAGTAGGGACTTCACTACAAACAGGAAAACTTGTTTGGGAGAAAATCTTGTCGTACATTTTAGTCATTTAGCAGACGCTCTTATCCAGAACCACTTAGTTAGTGAATACATGTTAAAGATGCACTCTTAAGCACAACAAATTCGTAACATGTCACACCAAATGGATGATGTAGTAAACAATCGGATGATGTAGTAAACAATCGGATGATGTAGTAAACAATCGGATGATGTAGTAGACAATTGGATGATGTAGTAGACAATTGGTTGATGTAGTAGACAATTGGATGATGTAGTAGACAATTGGATGATGTAGTAGACAAATGGATGATGTAGTAAACAAATGGATGATGTAGTAGACAATTGGATGATGTAGTAGACAAATGGATGATGTAGTAGACAAATGGATGATGTAGTAGACAAATGGATGATGTAGGAGACAAATGGATGATGTAGTAGACAAATGGATGATGTAGGAGACAAATGGATGATGTAGTAGACAATTGGATGATGTAGGAGACAAATGGATGATGTAGTAGACAAATGGATGATGTAGTAGACAAATGGATGATGTAGTAGACAAATGGATGATGTAGTAGACAAATGGATGATGTAGGAGACAAATGGATGATGTAGGAGACAAATGGATGATGTAGTAGACAAATGGATGATGTAGTAGACAAATGGATGATGTAGTAGACAACAACAACAACAAAAAACGGTTACCACTTTAGGCTTCTGAACACCACTTTTAAAACTACCGACTGAAATTATACAACCGTTTGAGAGTGCATCTTTAAGAGAGTAAGCTGAGAGAACCACGTCGTTGATTTCGTCCTATTGTCAGCATTACTTTGAAACTGCTGACCAAGTGTACATTGTACCAGAGAACAGGATACCGAGGTTACGGGCCAATTTCTTTTCAATTCAGGAACTACACTGAAATGTAAATTCTCTTCAATGCTTTTTGGAATTAGAATTTGTGGAATTAGAATTTGTGGAATTAGAATTTGTGGAATTAGAATTTGTGGAATTAGAATTTGTGGAATTAGAATTTGATTTATGTTCTGAATTGATTGGAATTGAAATGGAATTGACCCCACTGCAGGATACAGCTCGGGAGAACCTTGACATTTTGAGTTTTAATCGGGTCACTTACGTTGCTCGAAGAATTTCCCCCAATTGGATAATAACCTGTAATCTACGGTTCTAACTAGCTCTAACCTAAAGTCTCATCTCTCTTCAGGGCTTCTGCTCCTGGTTAACCGCCATCTTCCGCATAAAGTGAGTCTCCAATAAAGTTTTGGGTGCGGGCATGGGACAGCAAGGAAGGGAGAATGTGTGTGAGTTGGAATTTAGGTGTGTGTGTGTGTGTGTGTGTGTGTGTGTGTGTGTGTGTGTGTTAACAAACAAACTGTCAATTTGACTGTTCAGAGGTCTGCTCTGCCTCAAAGGGACTTTCCTGGTTAAATAAAAGCTAAATCTCTCTCTTTCTCTCTCTCTCTCTCTGTCTGTCTCTCTCCTCTCTGTCTGTCTCTCTCCTCTCTGTCTGTCTCTCTCCTCTCTGTCTGTCTCTCTCCTCTCTGTCTGTCTCTCTCCTCTCTGTTTGTCTGTCTCCTCTCTGTCTGTCTCTCTCTGTTTGTCTGTCTCTCTCTCTCTCTGTTGTCTGTCTCTCTCTCCTCTCTGTTTGTCTGTCTCTCTCCTCTCTGTCCTCTCTCTTTCTCTGTCTCTCTCCTCTCTGTTTGTCTGTCTCTCTCCTCTCCTCTCCTCTCTCTTTCTCTGTCTCTCTCCTCTCTGTCTGTCTGTCTCTCTCTCTCTGTCTCCCTCCTCTCCTCTCTCTTTCTCTGTCTCTCTCCTCTCTGTCTGTCTGTCTCTCTCCTCTCTGTCTCCCTCCTCTCCTCTCTCTTTCTCTGTCTCTCTCCTCTCTGTCTGTCTGTCTCTCTCCTCTCTGTCTCCCTCTCCTCTCCTCTCTCTTTCTCTGTCTCTCTCCTCTCTGTCTGTCTGTCTCTCTCCTCTGTCTCTCTCTCCTCTCTGTCTGTCTGTCTCTCTCTTCTGTCTCTCTCTCCCTCTCTGTCTGTCTGTCTCTCTCCTCTCTGTCTCCCTCCTCTCCTCTCTCTTTCTCTGTCTCTCTCCTCTCTGTCTGTCTGTCTCTCTCCTCTCTCTCCTCCTCTCCTCTCTCTCTTCTCTGTCTGTCTGTCTCTCTGTTTGTCTGTCTCCCTCTCTCTCTCTGTCTGTCTCTGTCTCTCTCCTCTCTGTCTGTCTGTCTCTCTCCTCTGTCTGTCTGTCTCTCTCTTTCTGTCTGTCTCTCTCCTCTCTTTCTGTCTGTCTCTCTCCTCTCTGTTTGTCTGTCTCTCTCTCTCCTCTCTCTCTCTTTCTCTGTCTCTCTCCTCTCTGTCTGTCTGTCTCTCTCCTCTCTGTTTGTCTGTCTCTCTCCTCTCTGTTTGTCTGTCTCTCTCTCTCTCTGTCTGTCTGTCTCTCTCTCCTCTGTCTGTCTCTCTCCTCTCTCTTTCTCTGTCTCTCTTCTCTGTCTGTCTGTCTCTCTCCTCTCTGTCTCCCTCCTCTCCTCTCTCTTTCTCTGTCTCTCTCCTCTCTGTCTCTCCTCTCTCTCCTCTGTCTCTCTCCTCTCTGTCTGTCTGTCTCTCTCCTCTGTCTCTCTCTCCTCTCTGTCTGTCTGTCTCTCTCCTCTCTGTCTCCCTCCTCTCCTCTCTCTTTCTCTGTCTCTCTCCTCTCTGTCTGTCTGTCTCTCTCCTCTGTCTGTCTCCTCTCCTCTCTTTCTGTCTGTCTCTCTCCTCTCTGTCTGTCTGTCTCTCTCCTCTCTGTCTCCCTCCTCTCCTCTCTTTCTCTGTCTGTCTGTCTGTCTCTCTCCTCTGTCTGTCTGTCCTCTCTTTCTGTCTGTCTCTCTCCTCTCTTTCTGTCTGTCTTTCTCCTCTCTGTCTGTCTGTTTCTCTCCTCTCCAGGGATGAGGAGATCAGGGAAAAGTGTGGGGAGGATGCAGTACACTACCTCTCCTTCCAGAGGCACATCATTGGTCTGCTGGTGGTGGTGGGCGTGCTCTCAGTGGCCATAGTCCTGCCCGTCAACTTCTCAGGAAATCTATTGGGTGAGTGGGGTTTAGGGGTGGGACTTCAGGAATACTTGAGACTAACACTGGACTGGTGGTGTTCTCTATCCCCTATGTAGTGCACTACTTTAGATCAGGGCTCTATTTCCCTATGTCCCTGTGGGTATCCCTGTGGGTCCTGGTCTAAAGTAGTGCACTTCAGAGGGAATAGGGTGTCATTTGAGACGTATCTCTAGTAGTCATCAGAAATCCCTCACTTCAGAAGTCCTTTAGTCTGGATAGTGGGGTTTTAGGACTTTGAGGTTATTATTATAGATTGAATTGTATCTATTTCAACTCTGATGACTCAAGGGTTATATCATGTGATTTTTCCATCTTGTCGTCACGTGAAACATCAAAGTGGAGGCAAATACAAGTAAGTGAGAAAGTAGCCTTGTCTGAGTCCATAGGGCAGGAGCATATCTCCAGCTCGTCTAGGGCGAGACGGCTGCTCCTCTAGGGCGAGGCGGCTGCTTCTCTAGGGTGAGGCGGCTGTGAGGCGGCTACTCCTCTAGGGCGAGGCGGCTGCTCCTCTAGGGCGAGGCGGCTGTGAGGCGGCTGCTCCTCTAGGGCGAGGCGGCTGCGGCTGCTCCTCTAGGGCGAGGCAGCTGCGAGGCGGCTGCTCCTCTAGGGCGATGCGGCTGCTCCTCTAGGGTGAGGCGGCTGCTCCTCTAGGGCGAGGCGGCTGCTCCTCTAGGGCGAGGCGGCTGCTCCTCTAGGGCGAGGCAGCTGTGAGGCGGAGGCGGCTAGGGCGAGGCGGCTGCTCCTCTAGGGAGAGGCGGCTGCTCCTCTAGGGCGAGGCGACTGCTCCTCTAGGGCGAGGCGGCTGCTCCTCTAGGGCGAGGCGGCTGCTCCTCTAGGGCGAGGCGGCTGCTCCTCTAGGGCGAGGCGGCTGCTCCTCTAGGGTGAGGCGGCTGTAAGGTGGCTGCTCCTCTAGGGCGAGGCGGCTGCTCCTCTAGGGTGAGGCGGCTGTGAGGCGGCTCTCCTCTAGGGCGAGGCGGCTGCTCCTCTAGGGCGAGGCGGCTGTGAGGCGGCTGCTCCTCTAGGGCGAGGCGGCTGCTCCTCTAGGGCGAGGCAGCTGCGGGCGAGGCGGCTGCTCCTCTAGGGCGAGGCGGCTGCTCCTCTAGGCGAGGCGGCTGCTCCTCTAGGGAGAGGCGGCTGCTCCTCTAGGGCGAGGCGGCTGCTCCTCTAGGGAGAGGCGGCTGTGAGGCGGCTGCTCCTCTAGGGCGAGGCGGCTGCTCCTCTAGGGCGAGGCGACTGCTCCTCTAGGGCGAGGCGGCTGCTCCTCTAGGGCGAGGCGGCTGCTCCTCTAGGGCGAGGCGGCTGCTCCTCTAGGGAGAGGCGGCTGCTCCTCTAGGGCGAGGCGGCTGTAAGGCGGCTGCTCCTAGGGCGAGGCGGCTGCTCCCTCTAGGGAGAGGCGGCTGTGAGGCGGCTGCTCCTCTAGGGAGAGGCGGCTGCTCCTCTAGGGCGAGGCGGCTGTGAGGCGGCTGCTCCTCTAGGGCGAGGCGGCTGCTCCTCTAGGGAGGCGGCTGCTCCTCTAGGGAGAGGCGGCTGCTCCTCTAGGGCGGCGGCTGCTCCTCTAGGGAGAGGCGGCTGCTCCTGAGGCGGCGGCTCCTCTAGGGAGAGGCGGCGAGGCGGCTGCTCCTCTAGGGAGGCGGCTGGAGGCGGCTGCTCCTCTAGGGAGAGGCGGCTGTGAGGCAGGGAGAGGCGGTGTGAGGCTGCTCCTCTAGGGAGAGGCGGCTGCTCCTCTAGGGCGAGGCGGCTGCTCCTCTAGGGCGAGGCGGCTGCTCCTCTAGGGCGAGGCGGCTGCTCCTCTAGGGAGGGCGGCTGCTCCTCTAGGGAGAGGCGGCTGTGAGGCGGCTGCTCCTCTAGGGAGAGGCGGCTGTGAGGCGGCTGCTCCTCTAGGGAGAGGCGGCTGTGAGGCGGCTGCTCCTCTAGGGAGAGGCGGCTGTGAGGCGGCTGCTCCTCTAGGGAGAGGCGGCTGTGAGGCGGCTGCTCCTCTAGGGAGAGGCGAGGCGGCTGCTCCTCTAGGGAGGCGGCTGCTCCTCTAGGGCGAGGCGGCTGCTCCTCTAGGGAGAGGCGGCTGCTCCTCTAGGGAGAGGCGGCTGCTCCTCTAGGGCGAGGCGGCTTGATGTACAAGGGCAGACTATTTGATATTAGATGTAATTACTATCAATATCCTCTGTGTAGAAATAGCTGTGGTCATGCTGGCCAGACTGGCCATTTAAAATATATATTCTGTGTATCACATGAGTCAAATTCTTCTCATCAGCGCCTTGTGGATTAATTTCCTCACCTTGATATAATAGGAAACCTCCTGCTCCTCTAAAAACACATGAGCCTCCAACCCACCCATAGAAATAGAATGAACTATAACATACATTCCCATTCTAGAACCCAATCATAGAATGAACTATAACGTACATTCCCATTCTAGAACCCAATCATAGAATGAACTATAACGTACATTCCCATTCTAGAACCCAATCATAGAATGAACTATAACGTACATTCCCATTCTAGAACCCAATCATAGAATGAACTATAACGTACATTCCCATTCTAGAACCCAATCATAGAATGAACTATAACGTACATTCCCATTCTAGGTCCCAATTGTAGAAATAGAAGGACTAGCTGCTTCAACAGACCATAATGTCCTATTATTCTACTGTGTACTAGGTTAACCATGAAGTAAAATATAATCTCTTCTTTTTTTTTCCCCCCACACAGAAAACAATGCCTACAGTTTTGGGCGTACCACTATAGCCAATCTGGATGCCAAGTGAGTGCTTCTCCATGACTGTTTCTTCATTGTAGGGTGATGGTGGGGATACATGAACTTCCTTGTGTTCTAATTAAGCAATAAGGCACCTCAGGGGTACCGCCTGGACACAGCCCTTAGTCGTGGTATATTGGCCATATATCACAAACCCCAGAGGTGCCTTATTGCTTTTATAAACTGGTTACCAACGTTATCCGAACAGTAAATGTGTTTGTTGTTGTTGTTGTTGTCATACCCGTGCTATTCAGTATGATATACCACGGCTTTCAGCCAATCAATAACATTTTACCTTGACCAATATGAATCTTCATGTTCTGAATTGTTGAGTGGCGTCTTTCTCTTAAAATGTATGCCAGCAGCATACCACCCTGCATACCACCCTGCATACCACCCTGCATACCACCCTGCATACCACCCTACATACCACCCTATACACCCTGCCCACCCTACATACCACCCTGCATGCCACTACATACCACCCTGCATACCACCCTGCATACCACCCTGCATACCACCCTACATACCACCCTGCATACCACCCTGCATACCACCCTACATACCACCCTGCATGCCACTACATACCACCCTACATACCACTCTGCATACCACTCTGCATACCACCCTGCATACCACTGCTGGCTTGCTTCTGAAGCTAAGCAGGGTTGGTTCTGGTCAGTCCCTGGATGGGAGACCAGATGCTGCTGGAAGTTGTGTTGGAGGGCCAGTAGGAGGCACTCTTTCCTCTGGTCTAAAAAAATATCCCAATGCCCCAGGGCAGTGATTGGGGACACTGCCCTGTGTAGGGTGCCGTCTTTCGGATAGGACGTTAAACGGGTGCCCTGACTCTCTGAGGTCATTAAAGATCCCATGGCACTTATCGTAGGGGTGTTAACCCCTGGTGTCCTGGCTAAATTCCCAATCTGACCCTCAAACCATCACGGTCACCTAATAGTTTACAATTGGTTCATTCATCCCCTCTCCTCTGTAACTATTCCCCAGGTCGTTGCTGCAAATGAGAACGTGTTCTCAGTCAACTTACCTGGTAAAATAACGGATAAATAAAAAAATTCAAACATTTCGTTAATATTATATTTAAAATGTCAGATATTTTTTGTTGTTGTAACCGATAATAAGCACAGAATTCTGTTGACACGTTGTGGTGGTCGTCTTTAAAGTTGTTTACACCCGGCGCAAAAAAACAAACAAAAAAACCTTATTATGCACGACGAGCTGAATTAAATGTAAAACGGCTTTGGAAATAAAGATCTTGCTGTGCTCTGTGTTCCGGTCACATTTCACTTGTTTTTTTTGTGTGAGAATCGTTTCAACAGAACAGGAATTTTGCAACGAATATGTAAAAAGCCGAATACTAAAATCTGAAAATACTACGTCACGTCTTAACATCGATATCCGTCTTACCGTCTTACTTCTGTATTGTTGTTCTGTCCTCCGTATTCGAGGAGAAAGAGGACGTTGAGCCTGTCAGTTAGCCTTGATTCTCTCACAGCATCCAGACTCGCTGACACAATGCTTTTTCCAGGTTCTTGACCACTTTCTCTGCCTTCCATTGATTTAGTCAGACTAATACTTATTTTCCATCATAATTTGCAAATAAATTCATTAAAAATCCTACAATGTGATTTTCTGGATTTTTTTCTCATTTTGTCTGTCATAGTTGAAGTGTACCTATGATGAAAATTACAGGCCTCTCATCTTTTTAAGTGGGAGAACTTGCACAATTGGTGGCTGACTAAATACTTTTTGCCCCACTGTATATATATGATTATATATTTTGTGTTTTTGATTGGACATATTGCTCTAATTTTAGTAGGAATGGTTGGTGTCTGTCTCCTCTCAGTAACATACTGCTGTGACTAACTGGGTTTCTCTCCTCTCAGTAACATACTGCTGTGACTAACTGGGTTTCTCTCCTCTCAGTAACATACTGCTGTGACTAACTGGGTTTCTCTGTCTCTCCTCTCAGTAACATACTGCTGTGACTAACTGGGTTTCTCTGTCTCTTCTCTCAGTAACATACTGCTGTGACTAACTGGGTTTCTCTCCTCTCAGTAACATACTGCTGTGACTAACTGGGTTTATCTCCTCTCAGTAACATACTGCTGTAACTAACTGGGTTTCTCTCCTCTCAGTAACATACTGCTGTGACTAACTGGGTTTCTCTCCTCTCAGTAACATACTGCTGTGACTAACTGGGTTTCTCTCCTCTCAGTAACATACTGCTGTGACTAACTGGGTTTCTCTGTCTCTCCTCTCAGTAACATACTGCTGACTAACTGGGTTTCTCTCCTCTCAGTAACATACTGCTGTGACTAACTGGGTTTATCTCCTCTCAGTAACATACTGCTGTGACTAACTGGGTTTCTCTCCTCTCAGTAACATACTCTCAGTGGGTTTCCATACTGCTGTAACTAACTGGGTTTCTCTCCTCTCAGTAACATACTGCTGTGACTAACTGGGTTTATCTCCTCTCAGTAACATACTGCTGTGACTAACTGGGTTTCTCTGTCTCTTCTCTCAGTACCATACTGCTGTAACTAACTGGGTTTCTCTCCTCTCAGTAACATACTGCTGTGACTAACTGGGTTTATCTCCTCTCTCAGTAACATACTTCTGTAACTAACTGGGTTTCTCTCCTCTCAGTAACATACTGCTGTGACTAACTGGGTTTCTCTCCTCTCAGTAACATACTGCTGTGACTAACTGGGTTTCTCTCTCCTCTCAGTAACATACTGCTGTGACTAACTGGGTTTCTCTCTCCTCTCAGTAACATACTGCTGTGACTAACTGGGTTTCTCTCTCCTCTCAGTACCATACTGCTGTGACTAACTGGGTTTCTCTCTCCTCTCAGTAACATACTGCTGTGACTAACTGGGTTTCTCTCCTCTCAGTAACATACTGCTGTGACTAACTGGGTTTCTCTCTCCTCTCAGTAACATACTGCTGTGACTAACTGGGTTTCTCTCTCCTCTCAGTAACATACTGCTGTGACTAACTGGGTTTCTCTCTCCTCTCAGTAACATACTGCTGTGACTAACTGGGTTTCTCTCTCCTCTCAGTAACATACTGCTGTGACTAACTGGGTTTCTCTCTCCTCTCAGTAACATACTGCTGTGACTAACTGGGTTTCTCTCCTCTCAGTAACATACTGCTGTAACTAACTGGGTTTCTCTCCTCTCAGTAACATACTGCTGTGACTAACTGGGTTTCTCTCCTCTCAGTAACATACTGCTGTGACTAACTGGGTTTCTCTCCTCTCAGTAACATACTGCTGTGACTAACTGGGTTTCTCTGTCTCTCCTCTCAGTAACATACTGCTGTGACTAACTGGGTTTCTCTGTCTCTCCTCTCAGTAACATACTGCTGTGACTAACTGGGTTTCTCTCCTCTCAGTACCATACTGCTGTAACTAACTGGGTTTCTCTCCTCTCAGTAACATACTGCTGTGACTAACTGGGTTTATCTCCTCTCTCAGTAACATACTTCTGTAACTAACTGGGTTTCTCTCCTCTCAGTAACATACTGCTGTGACTAACTGGGTTTCTCTCTCCTCTCAGTAACATACTGCTGTGACTAACTGGGTTTCTCTCTCCTCTCAGTACCATACTGCTGTAACTAACTGAGTTTCTCTCCTCTCAGTAACATACTGCTGTGACTAACTGGGTTTCTCTCTCCTCTCAGTAACATACTGCTGTGACTAACTGGGTTTATCTCCTCTCTCAGTAACATACTGCTGTGACTAACTGGGTTTATCTCCTCTCTCAGTAACATACTGCTGTGACTAACTGGGTTTATCTCCTCTCTCAGTAACATACTGCTGTGACTAACTGGGTTTCTCTCTCCTCTCAGTAATATGTTGCTGTGGCTCCACACCACCTTTGCGTTCCTCTACCTGTTGCTGACCGTGTACAGCATGAGACGACACACCTCCAAGATGCACTACAGAGAGGACGATCTGGTGGGTGGTATGAACACACACACACACACACACACACACACACACACACACACACACACACACACACCTCCAAGATGCACTACAGAGAGGACGATCTGGTGGGTGATATGAACACACACACACACACACCTCCAAGATGCACTACAGAGAGGACGATCTGGTGGGTGGTATGACACACACACACACACACACACACACACACACACACACACACAAGTACCAAGTCAATGTGAAAAGTCCACCGTATCATAGTTTCTGTCTCTTCTTTTTAGGTGAAACGCACTTTATTTGTCAATGGTATCTCCAAGTATGCAGAGGAGAAGCACATCAAGCAACACTTTGAGTAAGTGCTGTCTGTTTCCTGTATCTGACAACACTTTGAGTAAGTGCTGTCTGGTTTTTATTTATTTATTTTTATATAACTAGGCAAGTCAGTTAAGAACAAATTCTTATTTACAATGACGGCCTAGGAACAGTAGGTTAACTGCCTTGTTCAGGGGCAGAATGACAGATTTTTACCTTGTCAGCTCGGGGGATTCGATCTTGAAACCTTTCGGTTACTAGTCCAAGACTCTAACCACTAGGCTTCCTGCCGTCCCAATGAGACACACTGGGGACGGGGAGACCAACATGTCAGTTGTTCAGTATTCTGCAGAGAGAGAGACCAACATTTCAGTTGTTCAGTATTCTGCAGAGAGAGAGAGAGAGACCAACATGTCAGTTGTTCAGTATTCTGCAGAGGGAGACCAACATGTCAGTTGTTCAGTATTCTTCAGAGAGAGACTAACATGTCAGTTGTTCAGTATTCTGCAGAGAGAGAGAGAGACCAACATGTCAGTTGTTCAGTATTCTGCAGAGAGAGAGAGACCAACATGTCAGTTGTTCAGTATTCTGCAGAGAGAGAGAGAGAGAGAGAGACCAACATGTCAGTTGTTCAGTATTCTGCAGAGAGAGAACATGAGAGAGAGAGAGACCAATATGTCAGTTGTTCAGTGTTCTGTTCAGATTCTGCAGAGAGAGACCAACATGTCAGTTGTTCAGTATTCTGCAGAGAGAGAGGAGACCAACATGTCAGTTGTTCAGTGTTCTGCAGAGAGAGAGAGACCAACATGTCAGTTGTTCAGTATTCTGCAGAGAGAGAGGGAGACCAACATGTCAGTTGTTCTGTATTCTGCAGAGAGAGACCAACATGTCAGTTGTTCTGTATTCTGCAGAGAGAGACCAACATGTCAGTTGTTCAGTATTCTGCAGAGAGAGAGGGAGACCAACATGTCAGTTGTTCAGTATTCTGCAGAGGGAGACCAACATGTCAGTTGTTCAGGATTCTGCAGAGAGAGAGAGAGACCAACATGTCAGTTGTTCAGTATTCTGCAGAGAGAGAGAGGGAGACCAACATGTCAGTTGTTCAGTATTCTGCAGAGGGAGACCAACATGTCAGTTGTTCAGTATTCTGCAGAGGGAGAGAGACCAACATGTCAGTTGTTCAGTATTCTGCAGAGGGAGACCAACATGTCAGTTGTTCAGTATTCTGCAGAGAGAGAGAGAGAGGAGACCAACATGTCAGTTGTTCAGTATTCTGCAGAGAGAGACCAACATGTCAGTTGTTCAGTATTCTGCAGAGCGAGACCAACATGTCAGTTGTTCAGTATTCTGCAGAGAGAGAGGGAGACCAACATGTCAGTTGTCAGTATACTGCAGAGAGAGACCAACATGTCAGTTGTTCAGTATTCTGCAGAGAGAGGGAGACCAACATGTCAGTTGTTCAGTATTCTGCAGAGAGAGAGAGACTAACATGTCAGTTGTTCAGTATTCTGCAGAGCGAGACCAACATGTCAGTTGTTCAGTATTCTGCAGAGAGAGAGGGAGACCAACATGTCAGTTGTCAGTATTCTGCAGAGAGAGAACATGTCAGTTGTTCAGTATTCTGCAGAGAGAGAGGGAGACCAACATGTCAGTTGTTGTTCAGTATTCTGCAGAGAGAGAGACCAACATGTCAGTTGTTCAGTATTCTGCAGAGAGAGAGCCAACATGTCAGTTGTTCAGTATTCTGCAGAGAGAGAGAGAGACCAACATGTCAGTTGTTCAGTATTCTGCAGAGAGAGAGAGACCAACATGTCAGTTGTTCAGTATTCTGCAGAGGGAGAGGGAGACCAACATGTCAGTTGTTCAGTATTCTGCAGAGGAGACCAACATGTCAGTTGTTCAGTATTCTGCAGAGGGAGAGAGGTATTCTGAGACCAACATGTCAGTTGTTCAGTATTCTGCAGAGGGAGACCAACATGTCAGTTGTTCAGTATTCTGCAGAGGGAGACCAACATGTCAGTTGTTCAGTATTCTGCAGAGAGAGGAGGGAGACCAACATGTCAGTTGTTCAGTATTCTGCAGAGAGAGACCAACATGTCAGTTGTTCAGACCAACATGTCAGTTGTTCAGTATTCTGCAGAGAGAGAGACCAACATGTCAGTTGTTCAGTATTCTGCAGAGAGAGACCAACATGTCAGTTGTTCAGTATTCTGCAGAGAGAGACCAACATGTCAGTTGTTCAGTATTCTGCAGAGAGAGAGACCAACATGTCAGTTGTTCAGTATTCTGCAGAGAGAGAGGAGACCAACATGTCAGTTGTTCAGTATTCTGCAGAGGGAGACCAACATGTCAGTTGTTCAGTATTCTGCAGAGAGAGAGAGAGACCAACATGTCAGTTGTTCAGTATTCTGCAGAGAGACCAACATGTCAGTTGTTCAGTATTCTGCAGAGAGAGAGACCAACATGTCAGTTGTTCAGTTCTGCAGAGAGAGAGACCAACATGTCAGTTGTTCAGTATTCTGCAGAGAGAGGGAGACCAACATGTCAGTTGTTCAGTATTCTGCAGAGGGAGACCAACATGTCAGTTGTTCAGTATTCTGCAGAGAGAGAGAGACCAACATGTCAGTTGTTCAGTATTCTGCAGAGAGAGAGACCAACATGTCAGTTGTTCAGTATTCTGCAGAGAGAGACCAACATGTCAGTTGTTCAGTATTCTGCAGAGAGAGAGGGTTCAGTAGACCAACATGTCAGTTGTTCAGTATTCTGCAGAGAGAGACCAACATGTCAGTTGTTCAGTATTCAGAGAGAGACCAACATGTCAGTTGTTCAGTATTCTGCAGAGAGAGAGGGAGACCAACATGTCAGTTGTTCAGTATTCTGCAGAGAGAGTCAGTTGTTCAGTATTCTGCAGAGAGAGACAACATGTCAGTTGTTCAGTATTCTGCAGAGAGAGAGACCAACATGTCAGTTGTCAGTATTCTGCAGAGAAGAGAGAGAGACCAACATGTCAGTTGTCAGTATTCTGCAGAGAGAGAGAGGTCAGTTGTTCAGTATTCTGCAACAGTATTCTGCAGAGAGAGACCAACATGTCAGTTGTTCAGTATTCTGCAGAGAGAGAGACCAACATGTCAGTTGTTCAGTATTCTGCAGAGAGAGGAGAGACCAACATGTCAGATTCTGAGAGAGAGAGAGAGACCAACATGTCAGTTGTTCAGTATTCTGCAGAGAGAGAGACCAACATGTCAGTTGTTCAGTATTCTGCAGAGAGAGAGAGGAGACCAACATGTCAGTTGTTCAGTATTCTGCAGAGAGAGACCAACATGTCAGTTGTTCAGTATTCTGCAGAGAGAGGGAGACCAACATGTCAGTTGTTCAGTATTCTGCAGAGAGAGAGAGACCAACATGTCAGTTGTTCAGTATTCTGCAGAGAGAGAGAGACCAACATGTCAGTTGTTCAGTATTCTGCAGAGAGAGAGGGAGACCAACATGTCAGTTGTTCAGTATTCTGCAGAGGGAGACCAACATGTCAGTTGTTCAGTATTCTGCAGAGAGAGAGAGGAGACCAACATGTCAGTTGTTCAGTATTCTGCAGAGGGAGACCAACATGTCAGTTGTTCAGTATTCTGCAGTATTCTGGGAGAGAGAGACAACATGTCAGTTGTTCAGTATTCTGCAGAGGGAGAGAGGAGACCAACATGTCAGTTGTTCAGTATTCTGCAGAGGGAGACCAACATGTCAGTTGTTCAGTATTCTGCAGAGGAGACCAACATGTCAGTTGTTCAGTATTCTGCAGAGAGAGACCAACATGTCAGATTCTGCAGAGAGAGAGAGGAGACCAACATGTCAGTTGTTCAGTATTCTGCAGAGGAGACCAACATGAGTTGTTCAGTATTCTGGAGAGACCAACATGTCAGTTGTTCAGTATTCTGCAGAGAGAGACCAACATGTCAGTTGTTCAGTATTCTGCAGAGAGAGAGAGAGAGAGGAGACCAACATGTCAGTTGTTCAGTATTCTGCAGAGAGAGACCAACATGTCAGTTGTTCAGTATTCTGCAGAGAGAGACCAACATGTCAGTTGTTCAGTATTCTGCAGAGAGAGAAAAACATGTCAGTTGTTCAGTATTCTGCAGAGAGAGAGGGAGACCAACATGTCAGTTGTCAGTATTCTGCAGAGAGAGAGAGAGAGACCAACATGTCAGTTGTCAGTATTCTGCAGAGAGCGAGAGAGAGACCAACATGTCAGTTGTTCAGTATTCTGCAGAGAGAGAGAGACCAACATGTCAGTTGTTCAGTATTCTGCAGAGAGAGACCAACATGTCAGTTGTTCAGTATTCTGCAGAGACCAACATGTCAGTTGTTCAGTATTCTGCAGAGAGAGACCAACATGTCAGTTGTTCAGTATTCTGCAGAGAGAGACCTGCAGACCAACATGTCAGTTGTTCAGTATTCTGCAGAGAGAGAGGGGAGACCAACATGTCAGTTGTTCAGTATTCTGCAGAGAGACCAACATGTCAGTTGTTCAGTATTCTGCATTCTTGTTCAGTATTCTGAGAGAGAGACCAACATGTCAGTTGTTCAGTATTCTGCAGAGAGAGAGACCAACATGTCAGTTGTTCAGTATTCTGCAGAGAGAGAGGGAGACCAACATGTCAGTTGTTCAGTATTCTGCAGAGAGAGACCAACATGTCAGTTGTTCAGTATTCTGCAGAGAGAGAGGGAGACCAACATGTCAGTTGTTCAGTATTCTGCAGAGAGAGAGAGACCAACATGTCAGTTGTTCAGTATTCTGCAGAGACAGACCAACATGTCAGTTGTTCAGTATTCTGCAGAGAGAGACCAACATGTCAGTTGTTCAGTATTCTGCAGAGAGAGACCAACATGTCAGTTGTTCAGTATTCTGCAGAGAGAGACCAACATGTCAGTTGTTCAGTATTCTGCAGAGAGAGACCAACATGTCAGTTGTTCAGTATTCTGCAGAGAGGGAGACCAACATGTCAGTTGTTCAGTATTCTGCAGAGAGAGAGACCAACATGTCAGTTGTTCAGTATTCTGCAGAGAGAGAGGGAGACCAACATGTCAGTTGTTCAGTATTCTGCAGAGAGAGACCAACATGTCAGTTGTTCAGTATTCTGCAGAGAGAGACCAACATGTCAGTTGTTCAGTATTCTGCAGAGAGAGACCAACATGTCAGTTGTTCAGTATTCTGCAGAGAGAGGGGAGACCAACATGTCAGTTGTTCAGTATTCTGCAGAGAGAGACCAACATGTCAGTTGTTCAGTATTCTGCAGAGAGAGAGAGACCAACATGTCAGTTGTTCAGTATTCTGCAGAGAGAGACCAACATGTCAGTTGTTCAGTATTCTGCAGAGAGAGGAGACCAACATGTCAGTTGTTCAGTATTCTGCAGAGAGAGAGAGACCAACATGTCAGTTGTTCAGTATTCTGCAGAGAGACCAACATGTCAGTTGTTCAGTATTCTGCAGAGAGAGAGAGAGACCAACATGTCAGTTGTTCAGTATTCTGCAGAGGGAGACCAACATGTCAGTTGTTCAGTATTCTGCAGAGGGAGACCAACATGTCAGTTGTTCAGTATTCTGCAGAGGGAGACCAACATGTCAGTTGTTCAGTATTCTGCAGAGAGAGACCAACATGTCAGTTGTTCAGTATTCTGCAGAGAGAGACCAACATGTCAGTTGTTCAGTATTCTGCAGAGAGAGGGAGACCAACATGTCAGTTGTTCAGTATTCTGCAGAGAGAGAGACCAACATGTCAGTTGTTCAGTATTCTGCAGAGAGAGGGAGACCAACATGTCAGTTGTTCAGTATTCTGCAGAGAGAGACCAACATGTCAGTTGTCAGTATTCTGCAGTAACATGTCAGTTGTTCAGTATTCTGCAGAGAGAGAGAGACCAACATGTCAGTTGTTCAGTATTCTGCAGAGAGAGAGAGACCAACATGTCAGTTGTTCAGTATTCTGCAGAGAGAGAGACCAACATGTCAGTTGTTCAGTATTCTGCAGAGAGAGAGACCAACATGTCAGTTGTTCAGTATTCTGCAGAGGAGACCAACATGTCAGTTGTTCAGTATTCTGCAGAGAGAGAGAGAGACCAACATGTCAGTTGTTCAGTATTCTGCAGAGAGAGAGGAGACCAACATGTCAGTTGTTCAGTATTCTGCAGAGAGAGACCAACATGTCAGTTGTTCAGTATTCTGCAGAGAGAGAGAGACCAACATGTCAGTTGTTCAGTATTCTGCAGAGAGAGAGACCAACATGTCAGTTGTTCAGTATTCTGCAGAGAGAGAGAGACCAACATGTCAGTTGTTCAGTATTCTGCAGAGAGAGAGGAGACCAACATGTCAGTTGTTCAGTATTCTGCAGAGAGAGACCAACATGTCAGTTGTTCAGTATTCTGCAGAGAGAGACCAACATGTCAGTTGTTCAGTATTCTGCAGAGAGAGAGAGACCAACATGTCAGTTGTTCAGTATTCTGCAGAGAGAGACCAACATGTCAGTTGTTCAGTATTCTGCAGAGAGAGACCAACATGTCAGTTGTTCAGTATTCTGCAGAGAGAGACCAACATGTCAGTTGTTCAGTATTCTGCAGAGAGAGAAACATGTCAGTTGTTCAGTATTCTGCAGAGAGAGACCAACATGTCAGTTGTTCAGTATTCTGCAGAGGGAGACCAACATGTCAGTTGTTCAGTATTCTGCAGAGAGAGAGAGAGACCAACATGTCAGTTGTTCAGTATTCTGCAGAGAGAGAGAGACCAACATGTCAGTTGTTCAGTATTCTGCAGAGGGAGACCAACATGTCAGTTGTTCAGTATTCTGCAGAGGGAGACCAACATGTCAGTTGTTCAGTATTCTGCAGAGAGAGACCAACATGTCAGTTGTTCAGTATTCTGCAGAGAGAGAGGGAGACCAACATGTCAGTTGTTCAGTATTCTGCAGAGAGAGACCAACATGTCAGTTGTTCAGTATTCTGCAGAGAGAGACCAACATGAGTTGTTCAGAGGAGAGACCAACATGTCAGTTGTTCAGTATTCTGCAGAGAGAGACCAACATGTCAGTTGTTCAGTATTCTGCAGAGAGAGAGACCAACATGTCAGTTGTTCAGTATTCTGCAGAGAGAGGGAGACCAACATGTCAGTTGTTCAGTATTCTGCAGAGAGAGAGAGACCAACATGTCAGTTGTTCAGTATTCTGCAGAGAGAGACCAACATGTCAGTTGTTCAGTATTCTGCAGAGAGAGAGGAGACCAACATGTCAGTTGTTCAGTATTCTGCAGAGAGAGAGAGAGACCAACATGTCAGTTGTTCAGTATTCTGCAGAGAGAGACCAACATGTCAGTTGTTCAGTATTCTGCAGAGAGAGAGAGAGACCAACATGTCAGTTGTTCAGTATTCTGCAGAGAGAGACCAACATGTCAGTTGTTCAGTATTCTGCAGAGAGAGACCAACATGTCAGTTGTTCAGTATTCTGCAGAGAGAGAGGGAGACCAACATGTCAGTTGTTCAGTATTCTGCAGAGAGAGAGACCAACATGTCAGTTGTTCAGTATTCTGCAGAGAGAGAGAGAGACCAACATGTCAGTTGTTCAGTATTCTGCAGAGAGAGAGAGACCAACATGTCAGTTGTTCAGTATTCTGCAGAGAGAGACCAACATGTCAGTTGTTCAGTATTCTGCAGAGAGAGACCAACATGTCAGTTGTTCAGTATTCTGCAGAGAGAGAGACCAACATGTCAGTTGTCAGTATTCTGCAGAGAGAGAGAGAGACCAACATGTCAGTTGTTCAGTATTCTGCAGAGAGAGAGAGACCAACATGTCAGTTGTTCAGTATTCTGCAGAGAGAGAGGGAGACCAACATGTCAGTTGTTCAGTATTCTGCAGAGGGAGACCAACATGTCAGTTGTTCAGTATTCTGCAGAGAGAGAGGGAGACCAACATGTCAGTTGTTCAGTATTCTGCAGAGGGAGACCAACATGTCAGTTGTTCAGTATTCTGCAGGGGGAGAGAGAGAGATCAACATGTCAGTTGTTCAGTATTCTGCAGAGGGAGAGAGGGAGACCAACATGTCAGTTGTTCAGTATTCTGCAGAGAGAGACCAACATGTCAGTTGTTCTGTATTCTGCAGAGAGAGAGGGAGACCAACATGTCAGTTGTCAGTATTCTGCAGAGGGAGACCAACATGTCAGTTGTTCAGTATTCTGCAGAGAGAGAGAGAGACCAACATGTCAGTTGTTCAGTATTCTGCAGACAGAGAGAGGGAGACCAACATGTCAGTTGTTCAGTATTCTGCAGAGAGAGACCAACATGTCAGTTGTTCAGTATTCTGCAGAGAGAGACCAACATGTCAGTTGTTCAGTATTCTGCAGAGAGAGAGAGACCAACATGTCAGTTGTTCAGTATTCTGCAGAGAGAGAGAGGAGACCAACATGTCAGTTGTTCAGTATTCTGCAGAGAGAGACCAACATGTCAGTTGTTCAGTATTCTGCAGAGAGAGACCAACATGTCAGTTGTTCAGTATTCTGCAGAGAGAGAAAAACATGTCAGTTGTTCAGTATTCTGCAGAGAGAGAGGGAGACCAACATGTCAGTTGTCAGTATTCTGCAGAGAGAGAGAGAGAGACCAACATGTCAGTTGTCAGTATTCTGCAGAGAGCGAGAGAGAGACCCACATGTCAGTTGTTCAGTATTCTGCAGAGAGAGAGAGACCAACATGTCAGTTGTTCAGTATTCTGCAGAGAGAGACCAACATGTCAGTTGTTCAGTATTCTGCAGAGAGAGAGGGAGACCAACATGTCAGTTGTTCAGTATTCTGCAGAGAGAGAGAGAGACCAACATGTCAGTTGTTCTTTATTCTGCAGAGAGAGGGAGACCAACATGTCAGTTGTTCAGTATTCTGCAGAGAGAGAGAGAGACCAACATGTCAGTTGTTCAGTATTCTGCAGAGAGAGAGAGAGACCAACATGTCAGTTGTTCAGTATTCTGCAGAGACAGACCTAACATGTCAGTTGTTCAGTATTCTGCAGAGAGAGGGAGACCACCATGTCAGTTGTTCAGTATTCTGCAGAGAGAGGGAGACCACCATGTCAGTTGTTCAGTATTCTGCAGAGAGAGAGAGACCAACATGTCAGTTGTTCAGTATTCTGCAGAGAGAGAGAGACCAACATGTCAGTTGTTCAGTATTCTGCAGAGAGAGAGAGACCAACATGTCAGTTGTTCAGTAAGTATTCTGCAGAGAGAGAGAGACCAACATGTCAGTTGTTCAGTAGTCTGCAGAGAGAGAGAGACCAACATGTCAGTTGTTCAGTATTCTGCAGAGAGAGAGAGGGAGACCAACATGTCAGTTGTTCAGTATTCTGCAGAGAGAGAGAGGGAGACCAACATGTCAGTTGTTCAGTATTCTGCAGAGAGAGAGAGGGAGACCAACATGTCAGTTGTTCAGTATTCTGCAGAGAGAGAGAGAGAGACCAACATGTCAGTTGTTCAGTACTCTGCAGAGAGAGAGACCAATATCTCCTTCACATAGAGTTGATCAGGCTGTGGATTGGGGCCTGTGGAATGTTGTCCCACTCTTCAATGGCTGTGTAAAGTTGCTGGATATTGGTGGTAACTGGGACACGCTGTCGTACACGTCGATCCAGAGCATCCCAAACATGCTCAATGGTGACGTGTCTGGTGAGTACGCAGGCCATCGAAGAACTGGGACATTTTCAGCTTCCAGGAATTGTGTCCAGGTCTTTGACATGTGGCTGTACATTATCATGCTGAAACATGAGGTAAAGGCGGTGGATGAATGGCGCCACAATGGGCCTCAGGATCTCATCACGGTATCTCTGTGTATTCAAATTGCCATTGATAAAATGCAATTGTGTTCATTGTCCTTAGTTTATGCCTGCTCATACCATAACCCCACCATCACCATGGGGCACTAAGTTCACAACGTTGACAATAGCAAACCGCTCGCCCACACCACGCCGTCTCCGGTTGTGAGGCCCGATTGGACGTACTACCAGATTCTCTAAAACGACTTTAGAGGCGGCTTATGGTAGAGAAATTATCACTCAATTTTCTGGCAACTGATCTGGTGGACTTTTCTGCAGTCGGAATATAAATTGTGTGCTCCCTCAACTTGAGGCATCTGTGGCATTGTGTTGTGTGTCAAAACTGCACATTTTAGTGGCCTTTTATTGTCCCCAGCACAAGGTGCACCTGTGTAATGATCATGCTTCTTTATATAACACACCTGTCAGATGGATGGATTACCTTGGCAAAGGAGAAATGCTCACTAACAGGGATAAAAAACACATTTGTGCACAAAATTTGAGAAAAATAAGCTTTTTTTTGTGCGTATGGAAAATTTCAGGCATCTTTTATTTCAGCTCATGAGCCATGGGACCAACACTTTACATGTTGAGTTTATATTTTTGTTCAACGTGATTAGATTACAGTCCTGTAATAGTGAATATGATAAAAGGTAATTCGATTACTAGAATATCGACCATGCATCACTTCCTTGATTTGGAATGCTTTATATCTGAATCTAATCCACCCCCCCCCGTGGTGTGGTTCTGTATAGGTACTGGCAGTGGTCACTGTCACCAACCATAGAAACAGAATTACTAGAACAGGCATTGCTGTTCCAAGTCAACGTTCCGTGATGGGTGGACTGGTGACCGTAATGAGTGGTGCTTCTACATTATGTTTTAGTCCTATTTCTATGACTGTGACATGTTATACAGACAGACTGCTGAGGGACTTCTAACCTACGATGTAATGTCCGCAACCAACAAAGGACTGAAGGGAATACTATAGACTTGTAGAAACAGATTCCTATCCATACCTTTTAATCCTTACCTTTCCAATCTCTTTCCCTCTCCACCCTCCCCTTTCTCTCAATACAGACAGGCTTATGAAAACTGTTGTGTGCTAGAGGCTCGTATTTGTTACGATGTGGCCAAGCTGATGTCCCTCAACTCAGAAAGGTAAGTAGTGGTCTCTCCGCTTGACTGTCGCCGTCTGTAGCAATACCATAGAGAGAGTTCGAGGACTGGATTTAGATCTAACACGTTTCAGCGTGGGCGTTTTTCATTGAGGGGCTTCCACCATTTTAAAGTACACTGAACAAAAATCAACGCAACATGGAAACATTTTTGAAAGATTTTACTGAGTTGCTTATATAAGGAAAATCAGTCAATTGAAATAAATTGATTAGGCCCTAATCTATGGATTTCACATGACTGGGAATTCAGATATGCCTCTGTTGGCCACAGATACCTTCAAACAAAAAGGTAGGGACGTGGATCAGAAAACCAGTCAGTATCTGGTGTGACCACCATTTGCCTCATGCAGCGAGACACATCTCCTTCACATAGAGTTGATCCGGCTGTTGATTGTGGCCTGTGGAATGTTAGTCCAACTCCTCTTCAATGGCTGTGCTAAGTTGCTGGATATTGGCGGGAACTCGAACACGCCTGTCCAGAGCATCCCAAACATGCTCAATGGGTGACTGGTGAGTACGCAAGAAGAACTGGGACATTTTCAGCTTCCAGGAATTGTGTACTGATCCTAGTGACATGGGGCCGTGCATTATCAGGCTGAAACATGAGTTGATGGCGGTGGATGAATGGCAGGACAACGGGTCTCAGGATCTCATCACGGTATCTCTGTGTATTCAAATTGCCATCGATAAAGTGCAATTGTGTTTGTTGTCCTTGGCTTATACCTGCCAATACCATAACCCCACCGTCACCATGGGGCACTCTGTTCACAACGGCAAACTGCTCGCCCACACAACGCCATACCCGCTGTCTGCCATCTGCCCGGTGCAGCCGAGATACATCCGTGTAGGAAACACAAGATGAGAAATATTACAGCGCCAAACTGCAGTCAGGTCAAAGTTGTTTTTTTTAACCTTTATTTAACCAGGCAAGTCAGTTAAGAACAAATTCTTATTTACAAGGACGGCCTAGGAACAGTGGGTTAACTGGTCTAGGAACAGTGGGTTAACTGGTCTAGGAACAGTGGGTTAACTGGTCTAGGAACAGTGGGTTAACTGGTCTAGGAACAGTGGGTTAACTGGCCTAGGAACAGTGGGTTAACTGGCCTAGGAACAGTTGGTTAACTGGTCTAGGAACAGTGGGGTTAACTGGCCTAGGAACAGTGGGTTAACTGGCCTAGGAACAGTGGGTTAACTGGCCTAGGAACAGTGGGTTAACTGGCCTAGGAACAGTGGGTTAACTGGCCTAGGAACAGTGGGGTTAACTGGTCTAGGAACAGTGGGGTTAACTGGTCTAGGAACAGTGGGGTTAACTGGTCTAGGAACAGTGGGGTTAACTGGTCTAGGAACAGTGGGGTTAACTGGCCTAGGAACAGTGGGTTAACTGGTCTAGGAACAGTTGGTTAACTGGTCTAGGAACAGTGGGGTTAACTGGCCTAGGAACAGTGGGTTAACTGGTCTAGGAACAGTGGGTTAACTGGTCTAGGAACAGTGGGTTAACTGGTCTAGGAACAGTTGGTTAACTGGCCTAGGAACAGTTGGGTTAACTTCCTTGTTCAGGGGCAGAACGACAGATTGACGACAGAACGACAGACCTTGTCAGCTCGGGGATTCGATCTAGCAACCTTTCGGTTACTGGCACAACGCTCTAACCACTAGCCTACCTGCTGCTACCTGCCGCCTCGTCGTTCCCTATTGAGGGCAACGCAGATGAGCTTCCTGAGACGGTTTCTGACAGTTTGTGCAGAAAATCATCGGTTTTGCAATACCCACAGTTTCATCAAGTTTTTTTGTGATGAAACATCTCTGAGAGATTTTATTTCAGCTCATGAAACTTAACACTTTTTACATGGTGGGTTTATATATATTTTTTTCAGTATTGTTGACTGGGTGTGACCAGAGCATTGTCTTCCTCTAATTGGTTTAAATGGCTATAAGATATATATCACCGCCATCAAATCTAATGTCACATGCGCCGAATACAACAATACTACCCTCTGTTGTGCCTTACGGTCGGATGCCTAGCAGTTGCCATACCAGGCAGTGATGCAGCCAGTCAGGATGCTCTCGATGGTGCAGCTGTAGAACCTTTTGAGGATCTGGGGACCCATGACAAATTATTTTCAGTCTCCTGAGGGGGAAAAGGTGTTGTCGTGCCCTCTTCACGACTGTCTTGGTGTGTTGGGACCTTGATCGTGGTCCAAACTACATCTAGTGGTCACAGATTTGATTCAGTACTCCCAACACTGCAGGAGGAGGTAAATCACCAATATATTAGTTTTACACTTCTTTTTTTTTTTAACACGAAGAAGAACTACTTTACAATTGATGTAGCCTTAATGGTGCTGCCCATGCTGTCACAGACGCCATAATGGCACAGATGCAAAGATAGAAAGAGGTCCTATCTCTATGAGCAACACCTAATTTGTCTAGTAAATCCAGTGTATTTGGTCATGTGATATGAGCATGTGTTTCTGTAAACAGGAAGAAGACTGAACGTAGCATGAAGTTCTTTAAAGACCTACAGTCCAAGGAGCACATCCCCACCATGATCAACCCCAAACCCTGTGGACATCTCTGTTGCTGTATCATCAAGGGCTGTGAACAGGTAAGACCAACGTCAAAGCTGTATTTCAACCCTCACCTCAAACCCGTTTACAGTACCACGCCGTTTACAGTACCACGCCGTTTACAGTACCACGCCGTTTACAGTACCACGCCGTAACACTACTCCTAAGGAGAGAGTTGATTCAAATTGTTTCTTGAAATTTGTATTTGTGTTGTTTTTTGTTTTGTTGTCGTATCCAAATGCCACAATCAAATTCCCATTGGATATGTTGCCCTGAGTGACCATATATCTGTCTTTCATACCGTCTCACTCATAGTTTTCTCATTCATTAGTCCTTCGTCTTCTTCGTCTTCTAACTGACCATCTCTATTCTACAGGAGGAGGCAGTGAGTTACTACACCAAGCTGGAGTCCAAGCTGAAGGAGGAGTACAGGAAGGAGAAAGAGAAGGTCAACAGTAAACCGCTAGGAATGGCCTTCGTTACCTTCCAGAACGAAGCCATGACCGCCATGTAAGAGCCTGTGTGACCAGAGGAATGAGAGGATGTTTGTGTTTTTGTTTGTTGGTATCTTACATTGGTAATTATAAATCGAGTGATGTCTTCCTATATGCTTCCCTGTTCAGTATCCTGAAGGACTACAATGCCTGTAACTGTCAGGGATGCCACTGTCAGAGGGAACCCAGGTCTTCTTCCTTCAGCCAGCACCTTCACACATATTCCTGGACGGTCGGCTACGCACCAGACCCACAGAACGTCTACTGGTGAGAACACACACACACAGGGGCGGCAGGGTAGCCTAGTGGTTAGAGCGTTGGACTAGTAACCGAAAGGTTGCAAGTTCATATCCCCCGAGCTGACAAGGTACAAATCTGTCGTTCTGCCCCTGAACAGGCAGTTAACCCACTGTTCCTAGGCCGTCATTGAAAATAAGAGTTTGTTCTTAACTGACTTGCCTGGTTAAATAAAGGTAAAATAAATAAAAAATACAGCACAGATTTATGTACTCTGTGGGGGACAGTCAGTGTCTCAATTTACTGTTGAGTATTGAAATAATAGAATGCAGAAGGTGTAATTTAGAGATTTGGTGGTTCATCAGAAATGACTCAATTAGCCCTGTCAGCAAAACATTATTTGATTGGTAAATTTAGTCTAGCAGCCAGCTATCCAAACTAGTAGTAAGCATGGTTGAATTACCAACTGTGGTGTGTGGCTCATTGATCATTAGTTATCATTTTAAAAACTGTAAACATTTTTACCTCCACCCTATAACAAAATGTGGAGAATTGCAGGAAATTAGGAGGGGTGGGGGGGGGATCCGACAGGGGAAAATAATTTTGAACGGTCATCTGACTCGGAAACTCTGGCATCTTTCTAGAGCTCTGACTTTCCGTCCTGAAGTTCACTAAGGTCATGAACCCAGTTTTCCCAGAGTTCCCAGTTTTCCCAGAGTTCCCAGTTTTCCCAGAGTTCCCAGTTTTCCCAGAGTTCCCAGTTTTCTTGAAAGCACCATGATTATCATATGCAGGTACCATCAGTCCAGTAAAATGTTAAAAAATGAAATTATTTGCACGTTATTTCAATTAATGCAGGGCTGTGCCTCGCAAGTGCTACACCAACTGATCTACAGTATTTTATTATCAAAGCTTGAGTCCTGAAATATAATATGATCTGAGAAGAACAATATTGGCAGGCCAGGCATATAGCCAATATGTTGTGATAATGTATTAGACCAGGCATATAGCCAATATGCTGTGATAATGTATTAGACCAGGCATATAGCCAATATGCTGTGATAATGTATTAGACCAGGCATATAGCCAATATGCTGTGATAATGTATTAGACCAGGCATATAGCCAATATGCTGTGATAATGTATTAGACCAGGCATATAGCCAATATGCTGTGATAATGTATTAGACCAGGCATATAGCCAATATGCTGTGATAATGTATTAGACCAGGCATATAGCCAATATGCTGTGATAATGTATTAGACCAGGCATATAGCCAATATGCTGTGATAATGTATTAGACCAGGCATATAGCCAATATGCTGTGATAATGTATTAGACCTACCTATGTATTCGGGCTACTGCACACCTCATTCATACATAACTGTTTTTATTGGATTAATGTAAAAATATATATATATTTATTTTTTTACAAAATATCTGAGTGGACTGACTGCTTTCTTTTTGACTGCGGAAGTGATCTTGACTCGTGACAACTGGCCACTGGTGTAGATGATTAGCTAACTGCTGAGTGCTGGTATCAGATTACCTCACAGCTGAGACTGCATATCTGGCATGGTCTCTTGGTGTCAGCCTCAGTCCTGTATGTATGTGAAGGGTCATGGAGTGGAAATCAAGTCCCTCTCGGTCAGAGCTATTCAAATCAAATCAAATCAAATCAAATTTTATTTGTCACATACACATGGTTAGCAGATGTTAATGCGAGTGTAGCGAAATGCTTGTGCTTCTAGTTCCGACAATGCAGTAATAACGAACAAGTAATCTAACTAACAATTCCAAAAAAAAAATATACTGTCTTATACACAGTGTAAGGGGATAAAGAATATGTACATAAGGATATCTGAATGAGTGATGGTACAGAGCAGCATAGGCAAGATACAGTAGATGATATCGAGTACAGTATATACATATGAGATAAGTATGTAAACCAAGTGGCATAGTTAAAGTGGCTAGTGATACATGTATTACATAAGGATGCAGTCGATGATATAGAGTACAGTATCAACGTATGCATATGAGATGAACTGTTGTGTCGTCCGCAAACTTCTCAATTACAAATGTGACAATTTAATCCATTTTCCGTTTAAAACGATAAGAAGGGAAAAAAAATCGCACAATTCCATGTCATTTTACAACGCAGGATAATAGTTCAATCACGTCAACAACCCTTTAAATCAAATCACGTTTTATTAGTCACGTGCGCTGAATACAACAGGTGTAGTAGACCTAACAGTGAAATGCCGAATACAACAGGTGTAGACTTCACAGTGAAATGCTGAATACAACAGGTGTAGACTTCACAGTGAAATGCCGAATACAACAGGTGTAGACTTCACAGTGAAATGCCGAATACAACAGGTGTAGACTTCACAGTGAAATGCCGAATACAACAGGTGTAGACTTCACAGTGAAATGCCGAATACAACAGGTGTAGACTTCACAGTGAAATGCTGAATACAACAGGTGTAGACTTCACAGTGAAATGCCGAATACAACAGGTGTAGACTTCACAGTGAAATGCTGAATACAACAGGTGTAGACTTCACAGTGAAATGCCGAATACAACAGGTGTAGACTTCACAGTGAAATACCGAATACAACAGGTGTAGACTTCACAGTGAAATGCCGAATACAACAGGTGTAGACTTCACAGTGAAATGCTGAATACAACAGGTGTAGACTTCACAGTGAAATGCTGAATACAACAGGTGTAGACTTCACAGTGAAATGCTGAATACAACAGGTGTAGACTTCACAGTGAAATGCTGAATACAACAGGTGTAGTAGACCTTACAGTGAAATGCTGAATACAACAGGTGTAGACTTCACAGTGAAATGCCGAATACAACAGGTGTAGACTTCACAGTGAAATGCCGAATACAACAGGTGTAGACTTCACAGTGAAATGCCGAATACAACAGGTGTAGACTTCACAGTGAAATGCCGAATACAACAGGTGTAGACTTCACAGTGAAATGCCGAATACAACAGGTGTAGACTTCACAGTGAAATGCCGAATACAACAGGTGTAGACTTCACAGTGAAATGCCGAATACAACAGGTGTAGACTTCACAGTGAAATGCCGAATACAACAGGTGTAGACTTCACAGTGAAATGCCGAATACAACAGGTGTAGACTTCACAGTGAAATGCCGAATACAACAGGTGTAGACCTTACAGTGAAATGCTGAATACAACAGGTGTAGACCTTACAGTGAAATGCCGAATACAACAGGTGTAGACTTCACAGTGAAATGCCGAATACAACAGGTGTAGACCTTACAGTGAAATGCCGAATACAACAGGTGTAGACTTCACAGTGAAATGCCGAATACAACAGGTGTAGTAGACCTCACAGTGAAATGCTGAATACAACAGGTGTAGTAGACCTTACAGTGAAATGCTGAATACAACAGATGTAGACCTTACAGTGAAATGCTGAGTACAACAGATGTAGACCTTACAGTGAAATGCTGAATACAACAGGTGTAGTAGACCTAACAGTGAAATGCTGAATACAACAGGTGTAGTAGACTTCACAGTGAAATGCCGAATACAACAGGTGTAGTAGACCTTACAGTGAAATGCTGAATACAACAGGTGTAGTAGACCTTACAGTGAAATGCTGAATACAACAGGTGTAGTAGACCTCACAGTGAAATGCTGAATGCTATATACAGGGTGTTACGGTACAGAGTCAATGTGGAGGCTATATACAGGGTGTTACGGTACAGAGTCAATGTGGAGGCTATATACAGGGTGTTACGGTACAGAGTCAATGTGGAGAATATATACAGGGGGTACCGGTACAGAGTCAATGTGGAGGCTATATACAGGGTGTTACGGTACCGAGTCAATGTGGAGGCTATATACAGGGTGTTACGGTACAGAGTCAATGTGGAGGCTATATACAGGGTGTTACGGTACAGAGTCAATGTGGAGGCTATATACAGGCTGTTACAGTACAGAGTCAAGGAGGAGGCTATATACAGGGTGTTACGGTACAGAGTCCATGTGGAGGCTATATACAGGGTGTACTGGTACAGAGTCAATGTGGAGGCTATATACAGGGTGTTACGGTACAGAGTCAATGTGGAGGCTATATACAGGGTGTTACGGTACAGAGTCAATGTGGAGGCTATATACGGGTGTTACGGTACAGAGTCAATGTGGAGGCTATATACAGGGTGTTACGGTACAGAGTCAATGTGGAGGCTATATACAGGGTGTTACGGTACAGAGTCAGTGTGTGGAGGCTATATACAGGGTGTTACGGTACAGAGTCAATGTGGAGGCTATATACAGGGTGTTACGGTACAGAGTCAGTGTGTGGGGGCTATATACAGGGTGTTACGGTACAGAGTCAGTGTGTGGAGGCTATATACAGGGTGTTACGGTACAGAGTCAGTGTGGAGGCTATATACAGGGTGTTACGGTACAGAGTCAGTGTGGAGGCTATATACAGGGTGTTACGGTACAGAGTCCATGTGGAGGCTATATACAGGGTGTTACGGTACAGAGTAAATGTGGAGGCTATATACAGGGTGTTACGGTACAGAGTCAATGTGGAGGCTATATACAGGGTGTTACGGTACAGAGTCAGTGTGGAGGCTATATACAGGGGGTACCGGTACAGAGTCAATGTGGAGGCTATATACAGGGTATTACGGTACAGAGTCAATGTGGAGGCTATATACAGGGTGTTACGGTACAGAGTCAATGTGGAGGCTATATACAGGGTGTTACGGTACAGAGTCAAGGAGGAGGCTATATACAGGGTTTTACGGTACAGAGTCAATGTGGAGGCTGTATACAGGGTTTTACGGTACAGAGTCAATGTGGAGGCTATATACAGGGTGTTACGGTACAGAGTCAAGGAGGAGGCTATATACAGGGTGTTACGGTACAGAGTCAATGTGGAGGC
This sequence comes from Oncorhynchus tshawytscha, assembly GCF_018296145.1. Taxonomy (NCBI): domain Eukaryota; kingdom Metazoa; phylum Chordata; class Actinopteri; order Salmoniformes; family Salmonidae; genus Oncorhynchus; species Oncorhynchus tshawytscha. Next base: position 28,702,011 of record NC_056452.1, on the reverse strand, counting down.
TATATACAGGGTGTTACGGTACAGAGTCAATGTGGAGGCTATATACAGGGGGTACCGGTACAGAGTCCATGTGGAGGCTATATACAGGGGGTACAGATACAGAGTCCATGTGGAGGCTATATACAGGGGGTACAGATACAGAGTCCATGTGGAGGCCATATACAGGGGGTACCGGTACAGAGTCCATGTGGAGGCTATATACAGGGTGTTACGGTACAGAGTCCATGTGGAGGCTATATACAGGGTGTTATGGTACAGAGTCAATGTGGAGGCTATATACAGGGTGTACCGGTACAGAGTCAATGTGGAGGCTATATACAGGGTGTTATGGTACAGAGTCAATGTGGAGGCTATATACAGGGGGTACCGGTACAGAGTCCATGTGGAGGCTATATACAGGGGGTACCGGTACAGAGTCAATGTGGAGGCATATATACAGGGTGTTACGGTACATAGTCCATGTGGAGGCTATATACAGGGTGTTACGGTACAGAGTCCATGTGGAGGCTATATACAGGGTGTTACGGTACAGAGTCCATGTGGAGGCTATATACAGGGTGTTACGGTACAGAGTCCATGTGGAGGCTATATACAGGGTGTTACGGTACAGAGTCAACGTGGAGGCTATATACAGGGTATTATGGTACAGAGTCAATGTGGAGGCTATATACAGGGGGTACCGGTACAGAGTCAGTGTGGAGGCTATATACAGGGGTACTGGTACAGAGTCAATGTGGAGGCTATATACAGGGTGTTATGGTACAGAGTCAATGTGGAGGCTATATACAGGGGGTACCGGTACAGAGTCAGTGTGGAGGCTATATACAGGGGGTACTGGTACAGAGTCAATGTGGAGACTATATACAGAGGGTACCGGTACAGAGTCAGTGTGGAGGCTATATACAGGGGGTACCGGTACAGAGTCCATGTGGAGGCTATATACAGGGTGTTACGGTACAGAGTCAGTGTGGAGGCTATATACAGGGTGTTACGGTACAGAGTCAATGTGGAGGCTATATACAGGGGGTACCGGTACAGAGTCCATGTGGAGGCTATATACAGGGTGTTACGGTACAGAGTCAGTGTGGAGGCTATATACAGGGTGTTACGGTACAGAGTCAGTGTGGAGGCTATATACAGGGTGTTACGGTACAGAGTCAGTGTGGAGGCTATATACGGGGTGTTACGGTACAGAGTCAATGTGGAGACTATATACAGAGGGTACCGGTACAGAGTCAGTGTGGAGGCTATATACAGGGTGTTACGGTACAGAGTCAGTGTGGAGGCTATATACGGGGTGTTACGGTACAGAGTCAACGTGGAGGCTATATACAGGGTGTTACGGTACAGAGTCCATGTGGAGGCTATATACAGGGTGTTACGGTACAGAGTCAGTGTGGAGGCTATATACGGGGTGTTACGGTACAGAGTCAATGTGGAGGCTATATACGGGGTGTTACGGTACAGAGTCAATGTGGAGGCTATATACAGGGTGTTACGGTACAGAGTCAATGTGGAGGCTATATACAGGGTGTTACGGTACAGAGTCAGTGTGTGGAGGCTATATACAGGGTGTTACGGTACAGAGTCAATGTGGAGGCTATATACAGGGTGTTACGGTACAGAGTCAGTGTGTGGGGGCTATATACAGGGTGTTACGGTACAGAGTCAGTGTGTGGAGGCTATATACAGGGTGTTACGGTACAGAGTCAGTGTGGAGGCTATATACAGGGTGTTACGGTACAGAGTCAGTGTGGAGGCTATATACAGGGTGTTACGGTACAGAGTCCATGTGGAGGCTATATACAGGGTGTTACGGTACAGAGTAAATGTGGAGGCTATATACAGGGTGTTACGGTACAGAGTCAATGTGGAGGCTATATACAGGGTGTTACGGTACAGAGTCAGTGTGTAGGCTATATACAGGGGGTACCGGTACAGAGTCAATGTGGAGGCTATATACAGGGTATTACGGTACAGAGTCAATGTGGAGGCTATATACAGGGTGTTACGGTACAGAGTCAGTGTGGAGGCTATATACAGGGTATTACGGTACAGAGTCAGTGTGGAGGCTATATACAGGGTGTTACGGTACAGAGTCAGTGTGAGGGGGCACTGGTTAGTCAAGGTAATTAAGGTAATAGAGTTGAAGTTTACATACACCTTCGGTTGAAGTCATGTGAATCAAAATAATAATTTATTCATCGTGAACATTTTTTAAATTTTTTAAATATTATTTTGGATTAAATCTATGAGACATTGTGACTCAATAGATTCTCGTCAGCCTGCAAAGTAAACACTTCTAAGGTAAATATGACCGAACTAGAGAAGCGCACTTCCTTCAGCTGAATTAAAAGATGTGTTGCCTCCATTTCATCTTTGATATATCGAATGAGCAAATTATTTCAGAAGGTATAAAACATATTTGGTTGTAATGTTTTACATCAAGGGTGGTCAACCACCCCCCAGGAGAGGTAATGGGTGGTCAACCACCCCCCAGGAGAGGTAATGGGTGGTCAACCACCCCCCAGGAGAGGTAATGGGTGGTCAACCACCCCCCAGGAGAGGTAATGGGTGGTCACCCTTCCCCCAGGAGAGGTAATGGGTGGTCAACCACCCCCAGGAGAGGTAATGGGTGGTCACCCTTCCCCAGGAGAGGTAATGGGTGGTCACCCTTCCCCAGGAGAGGTAATGGGTGGTCACCCTTCCCCAGGAGAGGTAATGGGTGGTCACCCTTCCCCCAGGAGAGGTAATGGGTGGTCACCCTTCCCCCAGGAGAGGTAATGGGTGGTCACCCTTCCCCCAGGAGAGGTAATGGGTGGTCACCCTTCCCCCAGGAGAGGTAATGGGTGGTCACCCTTCCCCCAGGAGAGGTAATGGGTGGTCACCCTTCCCCAGGAGAGGTAATGGGTGGTCACCCTTCCCCAGGGGAGGTAATGGGTGGTCACCCTTCGCCCAGGGGAGGTAATGGGTGGTCACCCTTCCCCCAGGAGAGGTAATGGGTGGTCACCCACCCCCAGGAGAGGTAATGGGTGGTCACCCACCCCCCCAGGAGAGGTAATGGGTGGTCACCCTTCCCCCAGGAGAGGTAATGGGTGGTCACCCTTCCCCCAGGAGAGGTAATGGGTGGTCACCCTTCCCCAGGAGAGGTAATGGGTGGTCACCCTTCCCCAGGAGAGATAATGGGTGGTCACCCTTCCCCCAGGAGAGGTAATGGGTGGTCACCCTTCCCCAGGAGAGGTAATGGGTGGGCACCCTTCCCCAGGAGAGGTAATGGGTGGGCACCCTTCCCCCAGGAGAGGTAATGGGTGGGCACCCTTCCCCCAGGAGAGGTAATGGGTGGTCAACCACCCCCAGGAGAGGTAATGGGTGGTCAACCACCCCCAGGAGAGGTAATGGGTGGTCACCCTTCCCCCAGGAGAGGTAATGGGTGGTCACCCTTCCCCAGGAGAGGTAATGGGTGGTCACCCTTCCCCCAGGAGAGGTAATGGGTGGTCACCCTTCCCCCAGGAGAGGTAATGGGTGGTCACCCTTCCCCCAGGAGAGGTAATGGGTGGTCACCCTTCCCCAGGAGAGGTAATGGGTGGTCACCCTTCCCCAGGAGAGATAATGGGTGGTCACCCTTCCCCAGGAGAGATAATGGGTGGTCCACCACCCCCCAGGAGAGGTAATGGGTGGTCCACCACCCCCATGAGAGGTAATGGGTGGTCAACCACCCCCATGAGAGGTAATGGGTGGTCAACCACCCCCATGAGAGATAATGGGTGGTCAACCACCCCCCAGGAGAGGTAATGGGCGGTCACCCACCCCCAGGAGAGGTAATGGGTGGTCACCCTTCCCCCAGGAGAGGTAATGGGTGGTCACCCTTCCCCCAGGAGAGGTAATGGGTGGTCACCCTTCCCCCAGGAGAGGTAATGGGTGGTCACCCTTCCCCCAGGAGAGGTAATGGGTGGTCACCCTTCCCCCAGGAGAGATAATGGGTGGTCACCCTTCCCCCAGGAGAGGTAATGGGTGGTCCACCACCCCCCCCATGAGAGGTAATGGGTGGTCAACCACCCCCCATGAGAGGTAATGGGTGGTCAACCACCCCCCAGGAGAGGTAATGGGTGGTCAACCACCCCCAGGAGAGGTAATGGGTGGTCAACCACCCCCAGGAGAGTTAATGGGTGGTCACCCTTCCCCAGGAGAGGTAATGGGTGGTCACCCTTCCCCCAGGAGAGGTAATGGGTGGTCACCCTTCCCCCAGGAGAGGTAATGGGTGGGCACCCTTCCCCCAGGAGAGGTAATGGGTGGGCACCCTTCCCCAGGAGAGATAATGGGTGGTCACCCTTCCCCAGGAGAGATAATGGGTGGTCACCCTTCCCCCAAGAGAGGTAATGGGTGGTCCACCACCCCCCAGGAGAGGTAATGGGTGGTCAACCACCCCCATGAGAGGTAATGGGTGGTCAACCACCCCCATGAGAGGTAATGGGTGGTCAACCACCCCCAGGAGAGGTAATGGGTGGTCAACCACCCCCAGGAGAGGTAATGGGTGGTCACCCTTCCCCCAGGAGAGGTAATGGGTGGTCACCCTTCCCCCAGGAGAGGTAATGGGTGGTCACCCTTCCCCCAGGAGAGGTAATGGGTGGTCACCCACCCCCCAGGAGAGGTAATGGGTGGTCACCCTTCCCCCAGGAGAGGTAATGGGTGGTCACCCTTCCCCCAGGAGAGGTAATGGGTGGTCACCCTTCCCCCAGGAGAGATAATGGGTGGTCAACCACCCCCCATGAGAAGTAATGGGTGGTCAACCACCCCCCATGAGAGGTAATGGGTGGTCCACCACCCTCCAGGAGAGATAATGGCCACCCCTCAGGAGAGATAATGGGTGGTCAACCACCCTGCAGGAGAGGTAATGGGTGGTCAACCACCCCCCAGGAGAGATAATGGGTGGTCAACCACCCTCCAGGAGAGATAATGGGTGGTCAACCACCCCCCATGAGAAGTAATGGGTGGTCAACCACCCCCCATGAGAGGTAATGGGTGGTCCACCACCCTCCAGGAGAGATAATGGCCACCCCTCAGGAGAGATAATGGGTGGTCACCCACCCTCCAGGAGAGATAATGGGTGTACAGGCTTTTATTCCAGTCCCCCTCTAACCTTGATAAACTGTCTCTGATTTGTTGGAGTAGGGCTGGATCAAAAGCCTGCACACCCAGCAGCTCTTCAGACTGAGAGTTGACCACATGTGCTTTATACGGTTGTCTAACAGATATTCTACTTTGTGAGGGGCACCAATCAATCATCGTTCCTCAGACCACTCCATCCTACCCTCTCATCTTCATTCAGGACTCTCCGTAATCATGGTAGTATCCACATTAATATAGAAGTGCTTAGAGTCAATAAAAGTGACTCCAAAATGACACAATACATTATTTACCCTTTTTTTGGGGGGGGAAGTATCTGAAACAACCAAAACAAACAGCAAATGCATCCAACAACTTTGTAGAGTCACAAGTTTGATGTAGTGATTGGGTGCTAGGAATATGGGACCAGACACTAAACGTCTATATACTTTAATACACATATCAGTGATACTTTTGATTGATAGATTGAACTGTCCTCTCCTGGTTTCTCCCAGGGAGCATCTGGGTTCTCCTGGTGATTGATTGATTGATATATTGACCTGTCCTCTCCTGGTTTCTCCCAAGGAGCATCTGGGTTCCCCTGGTGATTGATTGATTGATTGACCTGTCCTCTCCTGGTTTCTCCCAGGGAGCATCTGTCAGTAGGAGGGTTCCCCTGGTGGCTGAGATGCTTCATCATCAACTGTATCCTCTTCCTCCTCCTCTTCTTCCTCACAACCCCCGCCATCATCATCTCCACCATGGACAAGTTCAACGTCACCAAGCCTGTCGAGTACCTCAACGTGAGTCACCTTTGGCCTCTCTTTCTGAAGCTCAGGAGGGTGAATGTCAGGGTGTGTCCCAAACAGCACCCTATTCCCTATTTGGTGCACCCTATTCCCTATTTGGTGCACCCTATTCCCTATTTGGTGCACCCTATTCCCTATTTGGTGCACCCTATTCCCTATTTGGTGCACCCTATTCCCTATTTGGTGCACCCTATTTATTTGGTGCACCCTATTCCCTATTTGGTGCACCCTATTCCCCTATTTGGTGCACCCTATTCCCTATTTGGTGCACCCTATTCCCTATTTAGTGCACCCTATTCCCTATTTAGTGCACCCTATTCCCTATTTAGTGCACCCTATTCCCTATTTAGTGCACCCTATTCCCTATTTAGTGCACCTTATTCCCTATTTAGTGCACCTTATTCCCTATTTAGTGCACCCTATTCCCTATTTAGTGCACCCTATTCCCTATTTAGTGCACCCTATTCCCTATTTAGTGCACCCTATTCCCTATTTAGTGCACCCTATTCCCTATTTAGTGCACCCTATTCCCTATTTAGTGCACCCTATTCCCTATTTGGTGCACCCTATTCCCTATTTGGTGCACCCTATTCCTATTTAGTGCACCCTATTCCCTATTTAGTGCACCCTATTCCCTATTCGGTGCACCCTATTCCCTATTCGGTGCACCCTATTCCCTATTCGGTGCACCCTATTCGGTGCACCCTATTCCCTATTCGGTGCACCCTATTCCCTATTCGGTGCACCCTATTCCCTATTCGGTGCACCCTATTCCCTATTCGGTGCACCCTATTCCCTATTCGGTGCACCCTATTCCCTATTCGGTGCACGCTATTCCCTATTCGGTGCACCCTATTCCCTATGTAGTGCACCCTATTCCCTATGTAGTGCACCCTATTCCCTATGTAGTGCACCCTATTCCCTATGTAGTGCGCCCTATTCCCTATTGGTGCGCCCTATTCCCTATTTAGTGCGCCCTATTCCCTATTTGGTGTGCCCTATTCCCTATTTTGGTGCGCCCTATTCCCTATTTAGTGCGCCCTATTCCCTATTTGGTGCACCCTATTCCCTATGTGGTGCGCCCTATTCCCTATGTGGTGCGCCCCTATTCCCTATTTGGTGCGCCCTATTCCCTATTTGGTGCCCTATTCCCTATTTGGTTCGCCCTATTCCCTATTTGGTGCGCCCTATTCCCTATTTGGTGTGCCCTATTCCCTATTTGGTGTGCCCTATTCCCTATTTGGTGCGCCCTATTCCCTATTTGTGCGCCCTATTCCCTATTTGGTGCACCCTATTCCCTATTTGGTGCACCCTATTCCCTATGTAGTGCACCCTATTCCCTATGTAGTTCACCCTATTCCCTATGTAGTGCACCCTATTCCCTATTATAGTGCACCCTATTCCCTATTTAGTGCACCCTATTTAGTGCACCCTATTCCCTATATAGTGCACCCTATTTAGTGCATCCAATTCCTATTTTGTGCACCCTATTCCCTATTTTGTGCACCCTATTCCCTATTTTGTGCACCCTATTCCCTATTTGGTGCACCCTATATTCCCTATTTGGTGCACCCTATATTCCCTATTTGGTGCACCCTATATTCCCTATTTGGTGCACCCTATTCCCTATTTGGTGCACCCTATTCCCTATTTGGTGCACCCTATTCCCTATTTGGTGCACCATATTCCCTATTTGGTGCACCCTATTCCCTATTTAGGTCCCCCTATTCCCTATTTAGTGCACACTATTCCCTATTTAGTGCACTCTATTCCCTATTTAGGCCACCCTATTCCCTATTTAGTGCACTATATAAGGAAATAAAGTGCCATTTGGGATGCTGATCAGTTTGACCCTTTTCACACGACTGAATCAAGCCTGCACCGGACTGGTTACACACCGACCGTGCTGTAACACCGACCGTGCTGTAACTGAGCTGGACAGGAGCCAGCAGAGTATGGTTTCGTTAACACGATAGTGGAAAAAGGGGCATTAGTCTGTGTACTATAACTAACCTTAACTGTTAACCTTCATCTGCAATATTCCACCCCTCCATCCTCTACCTCTGTTCCTCATCCTCTACCACTCTTCCTCATCTTCTACCTCTCCTCCCTCTCTTCCTCTCCTTCCTGTCTTCCTCTCCTTTCTCTCTTCCTCATCCTCTACCTCTCTTCCTCATCCTCTACCACTCTTCCTCATCCTCTACCTCTCCTCCCTTTCTTCCTCTCCTTCCTCTCTTCCTCATCCTCTACCACTCTTCCTCATCCTCTACCTCTCCTTGCTTTCTTCCTCATCCTCTACCTCTCCTTCCTCTCTTCCTCTCCTTCCTCTCTTCCTCATCCTCTACCACTCTTCCTCATCCTCTACGTTTCTTCCTCATCCTCTACCACTCTTCTTCATCCTCTACCTCTCCTTCCTCTCTTCCTCTACCTTTCTTCCTCATCCTCTAACTTTCTTCCTCATCCTCTTCCTCTCCTTCCTCTCTTCCTCATCCTCTACCTTTCTTCCTCATCCTCTACTTTTCTTCCTCATCCTCTACCTCTCTTCCTCATCCTCTACCTCTCTTCCTCATCCTCTACCTCTCTTCCTCATCCTCTACCTCTCTTCTTCATCCTCTACCTCTCCTTCCTCTCTTCCTCTACCTTTCTTCCTCATCCTCTAACTTTCTTCCTCATCCTCTTCCTCTCCTTCCTCTCTTCCTCATCCTCTACCTTTCTTCCTCATCCTCTACTTTTCTTCCTCATCCTCTACCTCTCTTCCTCATCCTCTACCTCTCTTCCTCATCCTCTACCTCTCTTCCTCATCCTCTACTTTTCTTCCTCATCCTCTACCTTTCTTCCTCATCCTCTACCTTTCTTCCTCATCCTCTACCTCTCCTCCCTCTCCTTCCTCTATACCTCTCTTCCTCATCCTCTACCTCTCTTCCTCATCCTCTACCTCTCTTCCTCATCCTCTACCTTTCTTCCTCATCCTCTACCTTTCTTCCTCATCCTCTACCTTTCTTCCTCATCCTCTACCTCTCCTCCCTTTCTTCTTCATCCTGTACCTCTCCTTCCTCTTCCTCTCCTTCCTCTATACCTCTCTTCCTTATCCTCTACCTCTCTTCCTCATCCTCTACCTTTCTTCCTCATCCTCTACCTTTCTTCCTCATCCTCTACCTCTCTTCCTCATCCTCTACCTTTCTTCCTCATCCTCTACCTCTCTTCCTCATCCTCTACCTCTCCTCCCTTTCTTCCTCTCCTTCCTCTCTACCTCTCCCCCTCATCCTCCACCTCTCTCCCTCATCCTCCACCTCTCTCCCTCATCCTCCACCTCTCTCCCTCTCGTCCTCCTCCTCCAGAACCCCATTGTGACCCAGTTCTTCCCCACCCTGCTGCTGTGGGCCTTCTCCGCCCTGCTACCCACCATCGTATACTACTCTGCCTTCTTCGAGGCCCACTGGACACGGTACCATTCTCTCTCACTCACACACACACTGGACACGGTACCATTCTCTCTCACTCACACACACACTGGACACGGTACCATTCTCTCTCACTCACACACACACTGGACACGGTACCATTCTCTCTCACTCATACACACACTGGACACTGTACGACTCACACACACACTTGACACAGTACGACTCACACACACACTTGACACTGTACAACTCACACACACACTGGACACGGTACCATTCTCTCTCACTCACACACACACTGGACACGGTACGACTCACACACGTTATGCTAGTCCATTGTATCTGATGATGACTCCCACTTCTGAGTTAACAGTGAATTATTTGGTGAGAGACCTGGCCGTGTGGTGCCAGGACAACAACCTCTCCCTCAACGTGATCAAGACAAAAGAGCTGATCGGGGACTACAGGAAAAGGAGGGCCGAAAACGCCCCCATTCACATCGACGGGGCTGTGGTGGAGCGGGTCGAGAGTTTCAAGTTCCTTGGTGTCGACACCAACAAACTATCAGGGTCCAAACACAACAAAGAAGCATGAAGAGGGCCCGACAACGCCTCTTCCCCCTCAGGAGACTGAAAAGATTTGGCATGGGTCCCTAGATCCTCAAAAGTTCTACAGCTGCACCATCGAGAGCATCCTGACTGGCTGCATCACCGCCTGGTATGGCAACTGCTAGGCATAAGACTGAAATGTGCTACAGAGGGTAGTGTGTATGGCCCAGTACATCACTGGGGCCAAGCTTCCTGCCATCCAGGACCCATATACTAGACGGTGTCAGAGGAAGGCCCACCCAAGACATAGACTGTTCTCTCTGCTACCGTACGGCAAGCGGTACCGGAGCGCCAAGTCTAGGTCCAAAGGGCTCCTTAACAGCTTCTACCCACAAGCCATAAGACTGCTGAACAATTCATCAAATAGCCACCCGGACTATTTCATATTTACGAAATCCACAAACTCCTGAGCTGTTTTTGCTGTCTATTTGTTCTCTTCTCCTCCTCCCACCTCTGTCCACCGCTCTGGCAGAGCCGTCGCCAGCTGGAACGGTTGGCAGCAGCGTCCTCTAGGTCTGTGGGTTTGATGTTGCACTTCCTCAGCAGCGTTTTCATCTGCCCCCCCCTCCCTCCGGCTGAAGTGAGCTGGCCATACAGGACCTTCTGCGGCGAGCCCATGGCCTCCATACTCTATACTCTTACAGTTGGTGCTGGGTGACCATGGCCTCTATACTCTATTCTCTTACAGTTGGTGTTGGGTGACCATGGCCTCCATACTCTTATAGTTGGTGCTGGGTGACCATGGCCTCCATTCTCTTACAGTTGGTGCTGGGTGACCATGGCCTCTATACTCTATTCTCTTACAGTTGGTGCTGGGTGACCATGGCCTCCATACTGGGTGACCATGGCCTCCACAGTTGGTGCTGGGTGACCATGGCCTCTATACTCTTACTGTTGGTGCTGGGTGACCATGGCCTCTATACTCTTACAGTTGGTGCTGGGTGACCATGGCCTCTATACTCTTACAGTTGGTGCTGGGTGACCATGGCCTCTATACTCTTACAGTTGGTGCTGGGTGACCATGGCCTCTATACTCTTACAGTTGGTCCTGGGTGACCATGGCCTCCATACTCTTACAGTTGGTCTTACCAAGTATTTCTGCATGGGTCACACGGTCGCACCAGGTGAATCCCAGGATGCACTGCAGGTAACTTATGTGGAATCACTCGAGCTGCTTGTTGTGTCGACTGTAAGTGACCTCTAGGCTTCACAGCTGTAAAGTGACCTCTAGGCGTCACGGCTGTAAAGTGACCTCTAGGCGTCACGGCTGTAAAGTGACCTCTAGGCGTCACGGCTGTAAAGTGACCTCTAGGCGTCACGGCTGTAAAGTGACCTCTAGGCGTCACGGCTGTAAAGTGACCTCTAGGCGTCACGGCTGTAAAGTGACCTCTAGGCGTCACGGCTGTAAAGTGACCTCTAGGCGTCACGGCTGTAAAGTGACCTCTAGGCGTCACGGCTGTAAAGTGACCTCTAGGCTTCACGGCTGTAAAGTGACCTCTAGGCTTCACGGCTGTAAAGTGACCTCTAGGCTTCACGGCTGTAAAGTGACCTCTAGGCGTCACGGCTGTAAAGTGACCTCTAGGCTTCACGGCTGTAAAGTGACCTCTAGGCTTCACGGCTGTAAAGTGACCTCTAGGCTTCACGGCTGTAAAGTGACCTCTAGGCGTCACGGCTGTAAAGTGACCTCTAGGCTTCACGGCTGTAAAGTGACCTCTAGGCTTCACGGCTGTAAAGTGACCTCTAGGCTTCACGGCTGTAAAGTGACCTCTAGGCTTCACGGCTGTAAACCAGAGTGGTGATGCAATGGCTTGATAGACGGCGACTTTGTTGTGGAGGCGGATATCCCTGTTTTGGAAGACCCTGTGTCTTAGTTTCCAGAAGGCAGCTGATGATTGCTTGATCCTGTTTTGAATTTCGAGGTCGATGCTGCAATCCTCCGAGAGGATGCTACCCAGATGTTTGAATGACGAGACTATTGCCAATGAACCATTGTGTTCAATGGTGAAGACAAGCAATGGTGGGTGGAGGGCTGGATCTCCATTGGAAGACCACCTCTGTCTTAGTGGTGTTGATTGACAGTCCCATCCTGCTATAGACCCTCACAGATGCTACAAGGATGAACTGAAGGTCTTCCGGAGTGTGAGCCACAAGAGCACAGTCATCAGCATACTGCAGCTCAAGAACCCGCTCTGTCGAAACCTTGGTGGTTGCTTGGAGCCTCCTGATGTTGAATAGGTTTCCATCCAGCCTGAAGTCCACCACAACACCGCTGCTGTCCTCAAACTCCTTGTGGAGAATCTGGGTGACACATAGGAGGAAGATCAAATTTTATTTGCCACATACACACATGGTTAACAGATGTTAATGCGAGTGTAGCGAAATGCTTGTGCTTCTAGTTCCCACAATGCAGTAATTGAAGAGGACAGGTGCCAGCATACACCCCTGCCTCACATCGATGCTTACTTCAAAGGGCAAAGACTGTTGCCCTCCTATGGCCACCGAGCCATCATCCCAATATGGACCTGGCAAAGGATGTTGACACATTTGCTGGACAGACACATTTGAGTAGAATGCCCCATAGCATTTCCCTGCTCACAGTGTGGAAGGCCATGAAGGCCATGAAAAGGTCCTGATGTTTTTCAGAAGTAACTTCCCTTCTTCAGTAGTTCTGCCGGGATGCTGTCAGCAGTAACCTCCCTTCTTCAGTAGCTCTGCTCAGGATGCTGTCAGCAGTAACCTCCCTTCTTCAGTAGTTTTGCCGGGATGCTGTCAGCAGTAACCTCCCTTCTTCAGTAGTTCCACCGGGATGCTGTCAGCAGGAACCTCCCTTCTTCAGTAGCTCTGCCGGTATGCTGTCAGCAGGAACCTTCCTTCTTCAGTAGCTCTGCCGGGATGCTGTCAGCAGGAACCTTCCTTCTTCAGTAGCTCTGCTCAGGATGCTGTCAGCGCCACGAGCCTAGTTTTTCTTGAGGGAACGGATAGCTGATAACACCTCTTGGAAGGTTGGCGAATGGTTGAGGTCTTGAATGGGTGGACGGAAAGGCAGTTCTTCCAGGATGGAGTGGTCTGTAGGAGAGCGCTGATTGAGTAGTGCTTCATAGTGGTCACCCCACCTCATCAGGATCTGAGTTTGGTGGGTCAGCCCACCTCATCAGGATCTGGGTTTGGTAGGTCAGCCCACCTCATCGGGATCTGGGTTTGGTAGGTCAGCCCACCTCATCAGGATCTGGGTTTGGTGGGTCAGCCCACCTCATCAGGATCTGGGTTTGGTGGGTCAAGAGAGTCAGACCATCAGCTGTTCTCAGGGGAGTGATGGAGTGATTTCTAGGGCCATAGATGGCTTTAGCTCAGTTTGTAGAAATTGTGCGTTTTTTTTCGTCGGCATACATTTTGATTTCCTGTGCCTTATTCGTCCACCATTCGTTCTGCAGAGCATGCAAATTGTTTGCACTTTCTTGCGTGATGCACGCCATTGCTGGCGGAGGGTAGCAGATGTGGAGCACTGAGCAGAGCACTGAGCTGATAGATGCACACTTCTGGGTCCATGGGATCCTCTGAGCTGATAGATGCCCACTTCTGGGTCCATGGGATCCTCTGAGCTGATAGATGCCCACTTCTGGATCCTCTGAGCTGATAGATGCCCACTTCTGGATCCTCTGAGCTGATAGATGCCCACTTCTGGATCCTCTGAGCTGATAGATGCCCACTCCTGGGTCCATGGAATCCTCTGAGCTCAGAAGAGGCTCATTCTCCTTTCAGCCTTTCAGTGAGAGAGAGACGGAACTCATCCCTTACTGCAGCTTTTCTCAAGCAGGGTACAGTGCAGGCAGCTCTTACTGGACTTCTGCGGGGGGACGTATTCTCACCTGGAATTTAGCCAGCATTCCTCATGTCACGTGTCAGCAGGACGTTATTAGTGTCACACGTAGTCGATCAGGTGCCGGTGTTTGGAACGTGGGGTGCATCCATGATGTTTTATATTTGTTGTTCTGCTGGAACAAGGTGTTAGTGAGATCATGCTCGGCACCAACACCATGCCCACCCAGAACTCCACTCCATATCCGGTTGTTCTGTCCCACCCTAGCGTTGAAGTCACCCAGCAGAAAGATCTTGTCATTCCTGGCGATACGGTGAAGGGCCTTATCTAGTGACTGGTAGAAGCAGTCCTTCGCCTCATTTTCAGATGGTAAAGTTGGTGCGTATGCACTGAGAAGAGTAGCATAACGCATCTTGGGGGATACGGAGAGACATAAATCTTTCACTTATACCGACAGGTGTTTCGGTGAGGCTGGGTAAAAGGAAGCTCTTAATTGCCAGTACCACGTGCTGATGTTGTCCACCCGGAGGGTAACCTTTCCAGAAGAAGGTGTAACCTTCTCCCTCCTCTTTCAGGGACCCTTCATCCAGGAACCTGGTCTAACTCAGGGCAGCCAATGTCAATGTTATAGCGCCTTAGTTCTGCACCAATCAAAGCTGTTCTCCGATTGGGGTCTATCGTTTATTAACGTCAGTGTCCAGAAGAGTTCTGATGTTCCATGTCGCCAGTTTCAGGGGATTTTTAGCATTTTTTCAACCGCTGAGTGGAACTCCCGATAGGCTACAACACACCTATCTAGTGAGAGTGCAATTTCTAGGCCTCTCCCCAGCCGGGGTGAGCAGTGTGGCTCCTTAATAGCGCTGCTCAGTCACACAGGGGTCTGCCGAGAGCAGCTGCCAACTCCCAACTGCTGGCGACCCATAATAGCCCTGTGCCGCTGGTGTGCAGGGGGTCTGATTTTAAGGACTCCCGGTGCATTTACTCCTGCCCCCGTCACCAGACACCCCAACGCCGCCAGGCTTTAGTCCGGTTTCCGGTTTGATGGCTTCACCGAGGTCAGAAGAGGATACAGGCGGTGCAAAGGAAGTTATTTAAAGTGCTGCTTGAGGGTGCATTCCTCCTGGGGGGGAAACCCAGGAGGACCAGTATCTTCCACAGCTGCAGGAGGCTGCCGGACCTCCAGTCTGTTGGCATCCGCCCGCCACTCGCCGGCAAGCACGCTGCTTTTCTCTCAGGGTGTGCTCCCTAACTTTTAGTCGTACCAGACTAACCCACAAGGCAGTGGTTGATGGCTGCCAGGGCGTGTCCCACACAGAGGTGGGCTTGTACAGATGCATCTCTGAGGCACACCGCAGCTCCGAGATCCCCTGCCGGGTCTGGAGTTTCAAGACAACCCGTTAACGTGTGCTGTCGCGAGGAGGCACCGCGGAGGCTTTGTACCGGCAAGGGGAAACTGCATGAAGCTGCTCCCAATTCACCACAAAGGGCTAGCCGGCGGCAGCGAGCTGTAAGCAAGAGTATGCAAGCACGTGGTAAGCGGGCGTTGCAACTTACCTCTTCCAAGACACTACTGCACTAGACAAGGTCACATGCACCCTGCTGTTGCCTGGCGACACACACAAACACTGGACCTGGTACAACTCTCCTAAAGACACTCACACTGTTTTCTGTGTGTACAGTATTAGAGTGGACATCAGTGGATGTTTGTGTGTGTACAGTATTGGAGTGGACATCAGTGGATGTTTTCCTGTGTGTACAGTATTAGAGTGGACATCAGTGGATGTTTGTGTGTGTACAGTATTAGAGTGGACATCAGTGGATGTTTATGTGCTGTGTATATATAATGAATGAAGAGCTACATTATATCATTAACTAAGTATTCTCTGTTGCCACCTGGTTAGCCTGATCCCAGATCTGTTTGGTGCTGTCTTTCCAACTCCTATGGTCCAGTATGTAGGAATTTGGCAAACCAGCACAAACTGATCTGGGGCCTGTCTTACCTGGTAGAGCCACACAGAGAGCTGTGGGTATGTAATGTTTATCGTTTTGACTTTTCCATGTATTCTAATAGGTCTGGAGAGAACAGGACCACCATGCATAAATGTTACACCTTCCTCATCTTTATGGTCTTACTGCTGCCCTCTCTAGGACTCAGCAGGTACTACATGTCTTTTTTTTTTTATTAATAATTTTTAAATGAATTATTATTTTTAATTAATAACATATTTATTTTTAGTTATTTTTTATTTTTATTTCACCTTTTATTTAACCAGGGAGCTAGTTGAGAACAAGTTCTCATTTACAACTGCGACCTGGCCAAGATTAAGCAAAGCAGTTCGACACAAACAACAACACAGAGTTACACATGGAGTAAACAAATATATATATATATATATATATATAAGTAGGCATACATTTGACGAACCCACTATCCTGGCGTTGCTACAGAGAACAACTTACTACTCAGCCAATTAACTCTTCTATCTACTGTATGTTTGTTCACTACATAGCTACATAGTCAACGTTTTGGGACAGTTTCCCGAACACAGATCCTGGCCTAGCCCTGGACCAAAATGTACTTTCAATGGAATCCTATAAGAAGCCTTGTATGAGCTAGAAATAGCCCATAGGGCAAGGAGCCTATCTCCTGTTTCTGTAGAGACACGGCTTGATGTACCAGGACAGGACACTAGTCTATCTCCTGTTTCTGTAGTGAGACAGCTTGATGTACCAGGACACCCCTGGACAGGACACTAGTCTATCTCCTGTTTCGGTAGTGAGACAGCTTGATGTACCAGGACACCCCCTGGACAGGACACTGGTCTATCACACTGGTCTATATTATATTACCCACAATCCACCTCCTTAATGCTGAGTGCCAAGCAGATTCACATCATGTCCCATTTTTTTAGTGTTTTAGTGTAGTCTGTCCCTTTATGGTCCCATGGACTCTAATACGATCATTATACTCCAATTCCTCTGACAACTGCACTGTTTCCTTCTTCCTTCCAGTCTGGATGTTTTCTTCCGATGGCTGTTTGACAAGCGCTTCCTGGCTGACGCTGCCGTGAGGTTTGAGTAAGTAGCAGTTCCTAGTTCCTCTCTATGTTTCTTCCTAGGTTCCCGCCATCTAGGGAGCTTTGAGCCTTTACCTTGTGCACTGTGGTCTCTGCTGTCCCACGTTCTGGCTTGTCGGGCCACGTCCTGGCTTGACGCCTGGCTCGTCGGGCCACGTCCTGGCTCGTCGGGCCACGTCCTGGCTCGTCGGGCCACGTTCTGGCTCGTAATCTAAAGCTGTCAGTCTTATCTTAGTGGTGTTTGTAACAGTTATCTATCTTCGACCAGTCTATAATCAGAACACCATATACTCTGATGTGTCCCTAATGGAACCAGCTGGTCTTTGTTTAACTTAGTCTTTTAGGAAGAGGCCACCTGGTGTCCCAGGTCTAAATCCCAGGTCTAAATCAGACCACCTGGTGCCCCGGGTCTAAATCCCAGGTCTAAATCAGACCACCTGGTGTCCCAGGTCTAAATCACACCGCCTGGTGTCCCGGGTCTAAATCACACCGCCTGGTGTCCCAGTTCTAAATCAGACCACCTGGTGTCCCAGGTCTAAATCACACCACCTGGTGTCCCAGTTCTAAATCAGACCACCTGGTGTCCCAGGTCTAAATCAGACCACCTGGTGTCCCGGGTCTAAATCCCAGGTCTAAATCAGACCACCTGGTGTCCCAGTTCTAAATCAGACCACCTGGTGTCCCAGGTCTAAATCAGACCACCTGGTGTCCCGGGTCTAAATCAGACCACCTGGTGTCCCAGGTCTAATTCAGTCCACCTGGTGTCCCAGGTCTAAATCAGACCAGATTATAGGGGAAGAGTGAAACTGACTTTAAGGTCTAGATCTAAATTTGATGGGGTTAGAGCCTGGTGGTGGGGGTTGGAGCCTGGTGGTGGGGGTTGGAGCCTGGCGGTGGGGGTAAGAGCCTGGCGGTGGGGGGCTGGAGCCTGACGGTGGGGGTTGGAGGTGGAGGTTGGAGCCTGGGTTTTAGTTTTAGTCCTCTAGGAGGAAGTTAGTCTTTAATACTCCCCTTTTACACTATTGTTCCGACCGGTACTGGACTGGCCTGGCGACACGTCCCACATCGTTTCACAAACATGGTCATGTGCCTAGAACAGAACATATCCAATCCAGCGTAGGATGGTTCTGGTTGACATGATAGTGTGAAAAAGGTATGTTATTATTGCGATGTAATTTCCTGTCCCCCCCCACCAGGTGTGTGTTCCTGCCTGACAACGGGGCGTTCTTTGTGAACTATGTCATCGCATCGGCGTTCATCGGTAACGCCATGGATCTGCTGAGGATCCCTGGTCTGCTCATGTATATGACCCGGCTGTGTCTGGCTCGCTCTGCTGCCGAGAGACGCAACGTCAAGAGGGTGAGTAGAGGAGCGCCACCTGGTGGCCAGGAAGACCTCAGTCACATAATAAACTACATCTCATAATTAACTACATCTCATAATTAACTACATCTCATAATTAACTACATCTCATAATTAACTACATCTCATAATAAAATACATCTCATAATAAACTACATCTCATAATTAACTACATCTCATAATTGACTACATCTCATAATTAACTACATCTCATAATTAACTACATCGCAACTAGGATGCACATAGTTATATCAAAGTGACAAGATAGTAGACTGACCGCTCTAACAATGAGAATAAATGTACTGATTTGGGGGCGGAGTCGAGCTTCCTGCGTCACTTCTTCCTCTCTGGTGAAATGCTACTGGTTCGGGGTCAAATCCATGACAAAACAATCAATTCAGGAAGTAAACTGATATTCCAATAAGGAGAGCAATGAGGAAGTTGGAATTTCAATTTACTTCCTAAATTGAAATGGAATGAACCCCAACCATGACAAGCTATGCTTTTGTTGAACTGAGGCTTCCCGAAGGACATATGATAATATCCTCCTGTTAACGTGTGTCTCTCTGCATCATCAAGTTTTCCAATTCTATAATTATATCTCTATGTTCTACAACACTAAGCGAATGAGTTGCCATTCTAATATTTTATTTCTATACTTTACAGCACCAAACGTATGAGTTCCAGTTCTATAACTCTATTTCTGTGTTCTGCAGCACCAGGCGTATGAGTTCCTGTTCTATAACTCTATTTCCATGCTCTGCAGCACCAGGCGTATGAGTTCCAGTTCTATAATTCTATTTCTGTGTTCTGCAGCACCAGGCGTATGAGTTCCAGTTCTATAACTCTATTTCTGTGTTCTGCAGCACCAGGCGTATGAGTTCCAGTTCTATAACTCTATTTCTGTGTTCTGCAGCACCAGGCGTATGAGTTTCAGTTCTATAACTCGATTTCTATGCTCTGCAGCACCAGGCGTATGAGTTCCAGTTCGGGGCGGCCTATGCCTGGATGATGTGTGTCTTCACTGTGGTCATGACATACAGCATCACCTGTCCAATCATCGTCCCCTTTGGTGAGCTGAGATCCACGGTTACTAACTAGTTTAGTGAGGTGACGTATTGTCCTGACTTTATTGTCCCCTTCGGTGAGCTGTGGTCAGCCAGCATCATTCCCTAACCAGCCGCTAGTCTACTCAGCTGTGGTCGGCCAGCATCATCCCCTAACCAGCCGCTAGTCTACTCAGCTGTGGTCAGCCAGCATCATCTCCTAACCAGCCTGGTGGGGGTAGACAGTGATGGGAGCTGGGGGTAGACAGTGATGAGGAGCTGGGGGGTAGACAGTGATGAGGAGCTGGGGGTAGACAGTGATGGGGAGCTGGGGGTAGACAGTGATGGGGAGCTGGGGGTAGACAGTGATGAGGAGCTGGGGGTGATGGGGAGCTGTAGACAGTGATGGGGAGCTGTTGGGTAGACAGTGATGGGGAGCTGTTGGGTAGACAGTGATGGGGAGCTGGGGGTAGACAGTGATGAGGAGCTGGGGGCTGGGGGTAGACAGTGATGGGGAGCTGGGGGTAGACAGTGATGAGGAGCTGGGGGTAGACAGTGATGGGGAGCTGTTGGGTAGACAGTGATGGGGAGCTGGGGGTAGACAGTGATGGGGAGCTGGGGGTAGACAGTGATGAGGAGCTGGGGGTAGACAGTGATGGGGGCTGGGGGTAGACAGTGATGGGGAGCTGGGGGTAGACAGTGATGGGGAGCTGGGGGTAGACAGTGATGGGGAGCTGGGGGTAGACAGTGATGGGGAGCTGGGGGTAGACAGTGATGAGGAGCTGGGGGATGAGACAGTGATGAGGAGCTGGGGGCTGGGGGTAGACAGTGATGGGGAGCTGGGGGTAGACAGTGATGGGGAGCTGGGGGTAGACAGTGATGGGGAGCTGGGGGTAGACAGTGATGAGGAGCTGGGGGTGGACAGTGATGAGGAGCTGGGGGGCTGGGGGTAGACAGTGATGGGGAGCTGGGGGTAGACAGTGATGAGGAGCTGGGGGATAGACAGTGATGGGGAGCTGGGGGTAGACAGTGATGAGAAGCTGGGGGTAGACAGTGATGAGGAGCTGGGGGTAGACAGTGATGAGAAGCTGGGGGCTGGGGGTAGACAGTGATGAGATGCTGGGGGTAGACAGTGATGAGAAGCTGGGGGGTAGACAGTGATGGGGAGCTGTTGGGTAGACAGTGATGGGGAGCTGGGGGGGGGTAGACAGTGATGGGGAGCTGGGGGTAGACAGTGATGGAGCTGGGGGTAGACAGTGATGGGGAGCTGGGGGTAGACAGTGATGAGGAGCTGGGGGTAGACAGTGATGGGGGGGGGGTAGACAGTGATGGGGAGCTGGGGGTAGACAGTGATGGGGAGCTGGGGGTAGACAGTGATGGGGAGCTGGGGGTAGACAGTGATGGGGAGCTGGGGTGTAGACAGTGATGGGGGTAGACAGTGATGGGGGCTGGGGGTAGACAGTGATGGGGAGCTGGGGGTAGACAGTGATGAGAAGCTGGGGGTAGACAGTGATGAGAAGCTGGGGGTAGACAGTGATGGGGAGCTGGGGGTGGACAGTGATGAGGAGCTGGGGGGGAGCTGGGGGTAGACAGTGATGGGGGCTGGGGGTAGACAGTGATGGGGAGCTGGGGGTAGACAGTGATGGGGAGCTGGGGGTAGACAGTGATGAGGAGCTGGGGGTGGGGGTAGACAGTGATGGGGAGCTGGGGGTAGACAGTGATGGGGGCTGGGGGTAGACAGTGATGGGGAGCTGGGGGGATGGGGAGCTAGACAGTGATGGGGAGCTGGGGGTAGACAGTGATGGGGAGCTGGGGGTAGACAGTGATGGGGAGCTGGGGGTAGACAGTGATGGGGAGCTGGGGGTAGACAGTGATGGGGAGCTGGGGGAGCTGGGGGTAGACAGTGATGGGGAGCTGGGGGTAGACAGTGATGGGGAGCTGGGGGTAGACAGTGATGGGGAGCTGGGGGTAGACAGTGATGAGGAGCTGGGGGGCTGGGGTAGACAGTGATGGGGAGCTGGGGGTAGACAATGATGAGGAGCTGGGGGTAGACAGTGATGGGGAGCTGGGGGTAGACAGTGATGGGGAGCTGGGGGTAGACAGTGATGGGGAGCTGTTGGGTAGACAGTGATGGGGAGCTGGGGGTAGACAGTGATGGGGAGCTGGGGGTAGACAGTGATGGGGAGCTGGGGGTAGACAGTGATGGGGAGCTGGGGGTAGACAGTGATGGAGCTGGGGGTAGACAGTGATGGGGAGCTGGGGGTAGACAGTGATGAGGAGCTGGGGGTAGACAGTGATGAGGCTGGGGGTAGACAGTGATGGGGGGTAGCTGGGGGGGGGTAGACAGTTATGGGGAGCTGGGGGTAGACAGTGATGGGGAGCTGGGGGTAGCTGGGGAGGTGATGAGGAGCTGGGGGGTAGACAGTGATGAGGAGCTGGGGGTAGACAGTGATGGGCTGGGGGTAGACAGTGATGGGGAGCTGGGGGTAGACAGTGATGGGGAGCTGGGGGTAGACAGTGATGGGGAGCTGGGGGTAGACAGTGATGGGGAGCTGGGGGGCTGGGGGTAGACAGTGATGAGAAGCTGGGGGTAGACAGTGATGAGAAGCTGGGGGTAGGGTAGACAGTGATGGGGAGCTGGGGGTGGACAGTGATGAGGAGCTGGGGGTAGACAGTGATGGGGGCTGGGGGTAGACAGTGATGGGGAGCTGGGGGTAGACAGTGATGGGGAGCTGGGGGTAGACAGTGATGAGGAGCTGGGGGTAGACAGTGATGAGGAGCTGGGGGTAGACAGTGATGGGGATAGACAGTGATGGGGAGCTGGGGGTAGACAGTGATGGGGAGCTGGGGGTAGACAGTGATGGGGAGCTGGGGGTAGACAGTGATGACTGGGGGTGAGACAGGATGGGGAGCTGGGGGTAGACAGTGATGAGGGGGGTAGCTGGGGGTAGACAGTGATGAGGAGCTGGGGGTGGGGAGACAGTGATGGGGAGCTGGGGGTAGACAGTGATGGGGAGCTGGGGGTAGACAGTGATGGGGAGCTGGGGGTAGACAGTGATGAGGAGCTGGGGGTAGACAGTGATGAGGAGCTGGGGGTAGACAGTGATGGGGAGCTGGGGGTAGACAGTGATGAGGAGCTGGGGGATAGACAGTGATGGGGAGCTGGGGGTAGACAGTGATGAGAAGCTGGGGGTAGACAGTGATGAGAAGCTGGGGGTTAGACAGTGATGAGAAGCTGGGGGTAGACAGTGATGAGATGCTGGGGGTAGACAGTGATGAGAAGCTGGGGGTAGACAGTGATGGGGAGCTGTTGGGTAGACAGTGATGGGGAGCTGGGGGCTAGACAGTGATGGGGAGCTGGGGGTAGACAGTGATGGAGCTGGGGGTAGACAGTGATGAGGGAGCTGGGGGTAGACAGTGATGAGGAGCTGGGGGTGAGACAGTGATGAGAAGGGGGGTAGACAGTGATGGGGGGGTAGCTGGGGGTAGACAGTGATGGGGAGCTGGGGGGTAGACAGTGATGGGGAGCTGGGGGTAGACAGTGATGGGGAGCTGGGGGTGTAGACAGTGATGGGGGTAGACAGTGATGGGGGGGTAGACAGTGATGGGGAGCTGGGGGTAGACAGTGATGAGAAGCTGGGGGGGGTAGACAGTGATGAGGGGCTGGGGGGTAGACAGTGATGGGGAGCTGGGGGGGGGTGGACAGTGATGAGGAGCTGGGGGTAGACAGTGATGGGGGCTGGGGGTAGACAGTGATGGGGAGCTGGGGGTAGACAGTGATGGGGAGCTGGGGGGTAGACAGTGATGAGGAGCTGGGGGAGAAGCTGGGGGTAGACAGTGATGGAGCTGGGGGATGGGGGGTAGACAGTGATGGGGGGGGGGGTAGACAGTGATGGGGAGCTGGGGGGGGTAGACAGTGATGGGGAGCTGGGGGTAGACAGTGATGGGGAGCTGGGGGTAGACAGTGATGGGGAGCTGGGGGGGGTAGACAGTGATGGGGAGCTGGGGGTAGACAGTGATGGGGAGCTGGGGGTAGACAGTGATGAGGAGCTGGGGGGTAGACAGTGATGGGGAGCTGGGGGGTAGACAGTGATGGGGAGCTGGGGGTAGACAGTGATGAGGAGCTGGGGGTAGACAGTGATGGGGAGCTGTTGGGGGTAGACAGTGATGGGAAGCTGTTGGGGTAGACAGTGATGGGGAGCTGATGAGAAGCTGGGGGTAGACAGTGATGGGGAGCTGGGGGTAGACAGTGATGAGGAGCTGGGGGTAGACAGTGATGGGGAGCTGGGGGTAGACAGTGATGGGGAGCTGGGGGTGGGGGTAGACAGTGATGGGGAGCTGGGGGTAGACAGTGATGGGGAGCTGGGGGTAGACAGTGATGGAGCTGGGGGTAGACAGTGATGGGGAGCTGGGGGTAGACAGTGATGAGGAGCTGGGGGTAGACAGTGATGGGGGGGTAGACAGTGATGGGGAGCTGGGGGTAGACAGTGATGGGGAGCTGGGGGTAGACAGTGATGGGGAGCTGGAGCTGAGCTAGTAGACAGGGGGTAGACAGTGATGAGGAGCTGGGGGTGGGACAGATGGGGAGCTGGGGGTGACAGTGATGGGGGCTGGGGGGTAGACAGTGATGGGGAGCTGGGGGGGTAGACAGTGATGGGGAGCTGGGGGTAGACAGTGATGGGGAGCTGGGGGTAGACAGTGATGGGGAGCTGGGGGTAGACAGTGATGAGAAGCTGGGGGGTAGACAGTGATGAGAAGCTGGGGGGAGCTGGGGGGTAGACAGTGATGGGGAGCTGGGGGACAGTGATGGGGAGCTGGGGGAGACAGTGATGAGGAGCTGGGGGGTAGACAGTGATGGGGGGGGGTAGACAGTGATGGGGAGCTGGGGGTAGACAGTGATGGGGAGCTGGGGGGGGTAGACAGTGATGAGGAGCTGGGGGGAGCTAGACAGTGATGAGGAGCTGGGGGTAGACAGTGATGGGGGGGTAGACAGTGATGGGAGCTGGGGGTAGACAGTGATGGGGAGCTGGGGGGATGGGGAGCTGGGGGTAGACAGTGATGGGGAGCTGGGGGGGGGTGATGGGGAGCTGGGGGTAGAGTGATGGGGAGCTGGGGGTAGACAGTGATGAGGAGCTGGGGGGTAGACAGTGATGAGGAGCTGGGGGTAGACAGTGATGGGGAGCTGGGGGTAGACAGTGATGGGGAGCTGGGGGTAGACAGTGATGGGGAGCTGGGGGTAGACAGTGATGAGGAGCTGGGGGTAGACAGTGATGAGGAGCTGGGGGTAGACAGTGATGGGGAGCTGGGGGTAGACAGTGATGAGGAGCTGGGGGATAGACAGTGATGGGGAGCTGGGGGTAGACAGTGATGAGAAGCTGGGGGGGGGGTAGACAGTGATGAGAAGCTGGGGGTTAGACAGTGATGAGAAGCTGGGGGTAGACAGTGATGAGAAGCTGGGGGGTAGACAGTGATGAGAAGCTGGGGGTAGACAGTGATGAGAAGCTGGGGGGACAGTGATAGACAGTGATGAGAAGCTGGGGGGTAGACAGTGATGAGAAGCTGGGGGGTAGACAGTGATGAGGGGTAGACAGTGATGGGGGTAGACAGTGATGAGGAGCTGGGGGTAGACAGTGATGAGGAGCTGGGGGTAGACAGTGATGAGAAGCTGGGGGTAGACAGTGATGAGAAGCTGGGGGTAGACAGTGATGGGGAGCTGGGGGATGGGGGTAGACAGTGATGAGGAGCTGGGGGGTAGACAGTGATGGGGAGCTGGGGGTAGACAGTGATGAGAAGCTGGGGGTAGACAGTGATGGGGGGGGGTAGACAGTGATGAGAAGCTGGGGGTAGACAGTGATGAGAAGCTGGGGGGTAGACAGTGATGAGAAGCTGGGGGTAGACAGTGATGAGAAGCTGGGGGGTAGACAGTGATGAGAAGCTGGGGGTAGACAGTGATGGGGGTAGACAGTGATGAGAAGCTGGGGGTAGACAGTGATGAGAAGCTGGGGGTAGACAGTGATGAGAAGCTGGGGGGTAGACAGTGATGAGAAGCTGGGGGTTAGACAGTGATGAGAAGCTGGGGGGGACAGTAGACAGTGATGGGGGGGGTAGACAGTGATGGGGGGGGTAGACAGTTGACAGTGATGGGGGTAGACAGTGATGAGAAGCTATTGGGTAGACAAAGTGATGAGAATTTCTGGAAGAACAAGCTGGGGGCCTCAGACAGTGATGAGAAGCTGGGGGTAGACCAGTGATGGGGGTGTCACTGGTTTTTAGACAGTGATGGGGGAGTATCACTGGTTTTTATCAGTGATGAGGTTTCTAAGCTGGGGGTGTCACTGGTTTCTATCAGTGATCAGGGGGTTTCTGCTGTTTCATGTTTTTAGCCTCAGATTACCACTGGTTTTTATCACGGCTCAAACAAAGTGGATATGTATCTTTTCAGAGTGTCACTGGTTTCTCCTGGCCTCAGAGTACCACTGGTTTCTATCACGCGGCCTCAGAGTGTCACTGGTTTCTATCACACGGCCTCAGAGTATCACTGGTTTCTATCACACGGCCTCAGAGTATCACTGCCGTAGAGATTTAACAGCACAGTGACAGTCGGTCATCATTGCACCTTTACAGCTATGAGAGTAGCGATAAAAGCAATGTTTGACAGTCAATATTGCGTGTATGAACACATTTTGTATACTTGTTAAAACATGTTTTTTTTACCTTTATTTAACTAGGCAAGTCAGTTAAGAACAAATTCTTATTTTCAATGACGACCTAGGAACAGTGGGTTAACTGCCTGTTCAGGGGCAGAATGACAGATTTGTACCTTGTCAGCTCGGGGATTCGATCTTGCAACTTTTCGGTTACTAGTCCAACACTCTAACCACTAGGCTAAGCTGCCGCCCATAATGAAGAGGGAGAGGACTCCCTGTAGGGTCCTGTATGGAGAAGATAGTTAGACTCACTGTCTGTCTCTGCTCCTCTTTCTCGCTCTCCTCCCACCTCCCCCTTTCTCGCCCTCTCTCCCTCCCTCTTTCTCTCTTTTGCTCACTCGCACTCTTTCTCTTCTCTGCCTTCCTCCCTCTCCTCTCTCTCTCCTCCACCTTCCTCCCTCTCCTCTCTTTCCACCTTCCTCCTTCTCCTCTCTCTCCTCCACCTTCCTCCCGCTCTCTCTCCTCCACCTTCCTTCCTTCCTCTCTCTCTCTCCTCCACCTTCCTCCTTCTCCTCTCTCACTCTCCTCCACCTCCCTCTCCTCTCTCTCTCTCTCCTCCACCTTCCTCCCTCTCCTCTCTCTCTTTCCACCTTCCTCCTTCTCCTTTCTCTCTCTCCTCCACCTTCCTCCCTCTCCTCTCTCTCTCCACCTTCCTCCACCTTCCTCCCTCTCCTCTCTCTCTCCCTCCTTCCACCTTCCTCCCTCTCTCTCTCCACCTCCTCTCTCCTCCTCCACCTTCCTCCCTCTTTCCTCTCCCTCTCTCTCTCTCTCCCACCTTCCTCCCTCTCCTCTCTCTCCACCATCCTTTTCCACCTTCCTCCCCTCTCCTTTTCTCCTCTCTCTCTCTCTCCACCTTCCTTCCTCTAACTCCTCCCTCCCTCCACCTTCCTCCTTCTCCTCTCTCTCTTTTCCACCATCCTCCCTCTCCTCTCTCTCTCTCCTCCACCTTCCTCCTTCTCCTCTCTCTCTTTTCCACCATCCTCCCTCTCCTCTCTCTCTCTCTGCTCCACCTTCCTCCCTCTCCTCTCTTTCTGCTCCCTCCCTCTCTCCAGGTCTGATGTACATGCTGTTGAAACACCTGGCAGATCGCTACAACATGTATTATGCCTACCTTCCCTCCAAGCTGGACAAGAAGATCCACTCTGGGGCCGTCAACCAGGTGGTGGCAGCACCTATCCTCTGCCTCTTCTGGCTCCTGTTCTTCTCCACTCTCCGCACAGGTACGAGGTCGCCATCTAGTGGCCGTTCTGGGTCAAAACCGGCTATCTCATATTTATAGGGTGTGTCACGTTAATTTATTTAAACTTTATTTATCTTTTCAAGTCAGTTAAGAACAAATTCTTATTTACAATGGCGGCCTACCCTGGGAAAACCCTAATGACGCTGGGCCAATTGTACACCGCCCAATGGGATTCCCAATCGCAGCCGTTTATGATACAGCCTGGAATCGAACCAGGGTCTGTAGTGACACCTCTAGCACTGAGATGCAGTACCTCAGACCGCTGAACCAGGGTCTGTAGTGATGCCTCTAGCACTGAGATGCAGTACCTCAGACCACTGAACCAGGGTCTGTAGTGACGCCTTTAGCACTGAGATGCAGTACCTCAGACCACTGAACCAGGGTCTGTAGTGACGCCTCTAGCACTGAGATGCAGTACCTCAGACCACTGAACCAGGGTCTGTAGTGACGCCCCTCTGAACCAGGGTCTGTATTGACATCTCCAGCACTGAGATGCAGTACCTCAGACCACTGAACCAGGGTCTGTAGTGACGCCCCTCTGAACCAGGGTTTGTAGTGACGCCTCTAGCACTGAGATGCAGTACCTCAGACCACTGATCCAGGGTCTGTAGTGACGCCTCTAGCACTGAGATGCAGTACCTCAGACCACTGAACCACAAATGGAACCCTATTCCCGATGTAGTGCACTGCTTTTGACTAGGGACCATAGGGAACGCATCCTACTGACATGTTGATTCTCTTCTCTTTCAGGTTTCTCAGCCCCAACCTCTATGTTTACCTTCATCGTTCTGATCATCACCATCATCGTCTGCTTGTCCCATGTCTGCTTCGGACACTTCAAATATCTCAGCGCTCACAACTACAAGGTAAAACACACGTCTTATTATTTTATTTCACAACTACAAGGTAAAAAACACACTTCTTATTTATAATGTTGAAGTGTTTTATATTTTATGAATTTAGCCAGGAAAGTCATTAAGAACACAATATCTCGTACCATAAGGATCCTGAATGCAATATGAGACAAATGATGCATAAATGATGCATTTATAGACAAGAGTATATTATTACAATCTTAAAATCTCATTGGGGGAAACTTAGGTTCTAGAGGTGTTAACGTTTACATGTTAAAACAATGTTGGGATCGTTTAACGTTAAGAAAAATCCTGTCCAATGTTTTCCCCACAAAATAAAATTACAGTGCAGTTATCACAAAACAGATTATTTCCCTTGTTGTATCCTAACTAGATGATACGAAGGCCCTGGGGAAAGTTGTGTCATTTTAAATCAAACCAGAGGGGATGAGGTGAACTTTAGGCTCTACTGTGGGGAATTTGAGAGGCATTCAAGACGAGACATTGTAAGATACAGCTTACCAAGACATATGTACACAGTTCTGCCTACCCTCTCCTCTCTCTCTCCCTCACACTGGCCTGCTCTTCGGTCTGTTGCCTGTAGACTCTCCTAGCTAACACATGTGGAATTGTTTTAAGATGGTCATAACATGGAACGTTTAGCTATTTGATTTAGAATTTTAGGACCCCTTTAGGGGGACCCCCCCCAGAACAATATTACAACATTTTGATAAAATCTTGATTTGGCCTTTACAACTATAGCCCATAGAAACACATTGAATAGCAAGTAATATCAAAGACTTCGTTCTTATTCTGCCGGTATCGATAGTCTAAGAGTTTGACCACGTGGGATAGTTAAAAGTTTCAGCAATCTACTTAAACCTTATTTCCTTCTTTGATAGAGGTACTTGTCTCGTCTCAAACCTTAGCCCTCTCGTTATCGAGGTAAGCTGGTCTGAAGCGGGAAAACCCAGGTTGGGGTTTTATTCGGAACATAGAAAAGGGGCGGGTCCTGCCTGTGCTCAGGGGGCGGTCCCATGATGCCGGGTCCTGCCTGTGCTCAGGGGGCGGTCCCATGACGCCGGGTCCTGCCTGTGCTCAGGGGGCAGTCCATTGACGCCGGGTCCTGCCTGTGCTCAGGGGCGGTCCCATGACGCCGGGTCCTGCTCAGGGGCGGTCCCGCTCAGGGGGCGGTCCCATGACACCGGGTCCTGCTCAGGGGGCGTTCCCATGACGCCGGGTCCTGCTCAGGGGGCGGTCCCATGACGCTGGGTCCTGCCTGTGCTCAGGGGGCAGTCCTCTGATTTAGTTCAACTCCAAAAGGGAATTGGAGTTTCCCTCATTAACCTGTTGCGAGAGCAATCCCGTATCCGGGATCCTATTTATAGCCTCAAGCTCATTACCATAACGCAACGTTAACTATTCATGAAAATTGCAAATGAAATGAAATAAATATATTTGCTCTCAAGCTTAGCCTTTTGTTAACAACACTGTCATCTCAGATTTTCAAAATATGCTTTTGTACCATAGCTAAACAAGAATCTGTGTAAGAGTATTGATAGCCTAGCATAGCATTAAGCCTAGCATTCAGCAGGCAACATTTTCACAAAAACAAGAAAAGCATTCAAATAAAATAATTTACCTTTGAAGAACTTCAGATGTTTTCAATGAGGAGACTCTCAGTTAGATAGCAAATGTTCAGTTTTTCCAAAAATATTATTTGTGTAGGACAAATCGCTCCGTTTTGTTCATCACGTTTGGGTAAGAAAAAACACAAATTAAGTCATTACAACGCTAACTTTTTCCAAATTAACTCCATAATATCGACAGAAACATGGCAAACGTTGTTTAGAATCAATCCTCAAGGTGTTTTTCACATATCTATCGACGATAAATCATTCGTGGCAGTTTGGTTTCTCTTCTGAAGAAAATGGAACGCGCATGGACCTGGAGATTACGCAATAATTTCGACGGAGGACACCGGGCGGACACCTGGTAAATGTAGTCTCTTATGGTCAATCTTCCAATGATATGCCTACAAATACGTCACAATGCTGCAGACACCTTGGGGAAACGACAGAAAGTGCAGGCTCATTCCTGGCGCATTCACAGCCGTATAAGGAGACATTGGAACACAGGGCATTCAAAATCTGGACCATTTCCTGTATGAAATGTCATCTTGGTTTCGCCTGTAGCATTAGTTCTGGGGCACTCACAGATAATATCTTTGCAGTTTTGGAAACGTCAGAGTTTTTTCTTTCCAAAGCTGTCAATTACATGCATAGTCGAGCATCTTTTCGTGACAAAATATCTTGTTTAAAACGGGAACGTTTTTTATCCAAAAATTAAAAGAGCGCCCCCTATCTCAAAGAAGTTAAACAGTCTAAAATCACATTACATAATTTCACAAATAGTTTCATCTTTACTCATTCATTTTATACAACAATTGGATGTAAACCTCATATCCGAGGCTATTATATAAACAGCGTTATGTTAATGTGGTCATATTGTCTCTCTTGAGTTTCACAAAATTGTACCAAACGGACCAGTTCGTAGCTCGTTACTTTACCGATCTTTTATACATTCTCCAGAACATGAATGTTCTCCAGTTCTAGGCTGTGGAAGAAATTCATTTGTTCTCTCTTATGAAAGTCACTCTCTCTCTACTGTCTGGCCATGAGGCAGGATTCTCCTCCAGGAATTTTACGACCTGTGGTTGCAGCAGCGTGGGTGTAGGAGAGACAGAGAGAGGGGGATGGTGCAGAGGGAGGGAGAATAGTGCTCGCTGTACCCAAAGAGGGCAACGTCATGACACAGGAAAAGGTCCTTCTCCAAACTGTTGCCACAGAGTTGGAAGCACTGAATCGTCAAGAATGTCATCGGATGCTGTAGCATTAAGATTTCCCTTCACTGAAACCAAGGGGCCGGACACGTTACTGTAGCTGTGTTCTATAAAGGGTTGTCTCTATGGACACGTTACTGTAGCTGTGTTCTATAAAGGGTTGTCTCTATGGACACGTTACTGTCTCTATGGACACGTTACTGTCTCTATGGACACGTTACTGTAGCTGTGTTCTATAAAGGGTTGTCTCTATGGACACGTTACTGTAGCTGTGTTCTATAAAGGGTTGTCTCTGAGGACACGTTACTGTCTCTATGGACACGTTACTGTAGCTGTGTTCTATAAAGGGTTGTCTCTATGGACACGTTACTGTCTCTATGGACACGTTACTGTCTCTATGGACACGTTACTGTAGCTGTGTTCTATAAAGGGTTGTCTCTATGGACACGTTACTGTAGCTGTGTTCTATAAAGGGTTGTCTCTGAGGACACGTTACTGTCTCTATGGACACGTTACTGTAGCTGTGTTCTATAAAGGGTTGTCTCTATGGACACGTTACTGTCTCTATGGACACGTTACTGTCTCTATGGACACGTTACTGTAGCTGTGTTCTATAAAGGGTTGTCTCTATGGACACGTTACTGTAGCTGTGTTCTATAAAGGGTTGTCTCTGAGGACACGTTACTGTCTCTATGGACACGTTACTGTAGCTGTGTTCTATAAAGGGTTGTCTCTGAGGACACGTTACTGTCTCTATGGACACGTTACTGTAGCTGTGTTCTATAAAGGGTTGTCTCTGAGGACACGTTACTGTCTCTATGGACACGTTACTGTAGCTGTGTTCTATAAAGGGTTGTCTCTATGGACACGTTACTGTCTCTATGGACACGTTACTGTAGCTGTGTTCTATAAAGGGTTGTCTCTGAGGACACGTTACTGTAGCTGTGTTCTATAAAGGGTTGTCTCTGAGGACACGTTACTGTAGCTGTGTTCTATAAAGGGTTGTCTCTATGGACACGTTACTGTAGCTGTGTTCTATAAAGGGTTGTCTCTATGGACACGTTACTGTAGCTGTGTTCTATAAAGGGTTGTCTCTATGGACACGTTACTGTAGCTGTGTTCTATAAAGGGTTGTCTCTATGGACACGTTACTGTAGCTGTGTTCTATAAAGGGTTGTCTCTGAGGACACGTTACTGTCTCTATGGACACGTTACTGTAGCTGTGTTCTATAAAGGGTTGTCTCTATGGACACGTTACTGTCTCTATGGACACGTTACTGTAGCTGTGTTCTGTAAAGGGTTGTCTCTATGGACACGTTACTGTCTCTGAGGACACGTTACTGTCTCTGAGGACACGTTACTGTAGCTGTGTTCTATAAAGGGTTGTCTCTGAGGACACGTTACTGTCTCTATGGACACGTTACTGTAGCTGTGTTCTATAAAGGGTTGTCTCTGAGGACACGTTACTGTCTCTATGGACACGTTACTGTAGCTGTGTTCTATAAAGGGTTGTCTCTATGGACACGTTACTGTCTCTGTGGACACGTTACTGTAGCTGTGTTCTATAAAGGGTTGTCTCTATGGACACGTTACTGTAGCTGTGTTCTATAAAGGGTTGTCTCTATGGACACGTTACTGTAGCTGTGTTCTATAAAGGGTTGTCTCTATGGACACGTTACTGTAGCTGTGTTCTATAAAGGGTTGTCTCTGAGGACACGTTACTGTAGCTGTGTTCTATAAAGGGTTGTCTCTGAGGACACGTTACTGTAGCTGTGTTCTATAAAGGGTTGTCTCTATGGACACGTTACTGTCTCTATGGACACGTTACTGTAGCTGTGTTCTATAAAGGGTTGTCTCTGAGGACACGTTACCGTAGCTGTGTTCAATAAAGGGTTGTCTCTGAGGACACGTTACTGTAGCTGTGTTCAATAAAGGGTTGTCTCTATGGACACGTTACTGTCTCTATGGACACGTTACTGTACCTGTGTTCTATAAAGGGTTGTCTCTATGGACACGTTACTGTCTCTATGGACACGTTACTGTAGCTGTGTTCTATAAAGGGTTGTCTCTGAGGACACGTTACTGTAGCTGTGTTCTATAAAGGGTTGTCTCTATGGACACGTTACTGTCTCTGTGGACACGTTACTGTAGCTGTGTTCTATAAAGGGTTGTCTCTATGGACACGTTACTGTAGCTGTGTTCTATAAAGGGTTGTCTCTGAGGACACGTTACTGTAGCTGTGTTCTATAAAGGGTTGTCTCTATGGACACGTTACTGTAGCTGTGTTCTATAAAGGGTTGTCTCTATGGACACGTTACTGTAGCTGTGTTCTATAAAGGGTTGTCTCTATGGACACGTTACTGTAGCTGTGTTCTATAAAGGGTTGTCTCTGAGGACACGTTACTGTCTCTATGGACACGTTACTGTAGCTGTGTTCTATAAAGGGTTGTCTCTGAGGACACATTACTGTCTCTATGGACACGTTACTGTAGCTGTGTTCTATAAAGGGTTGTCTCTGAGGACACGTTACTGTAGCTGTGTTCTATAAAGGGTTGTCTCTATGGACACGTTACTGTCTCTATGGACACGTTACTGTAGCTGTGTTCTATAAAGGGTTGTCTCTATGGACACGTTACTGTAGCTGTGTTCTTTAAAGGGTTGTCTCTGAGGACACGTTA
This sequence comes from Oncorhynchus tshawytscha, assembly GCF_018296145.1. Classification (NCBI taxonomy): domain Eukaryota; kingdom Metazoa; phylum Chordata; class Actinopteri; order Salmoniformes; family Salmonidae; genus Oncorhynchus; species Oncorhynchus tshawytscha. The sequence continues at coordinate 28,668,464 of NC_056452.1, read as the reverse complement.
CTGTAGCTGTGTTCTATAAAGGGTTGTCTCTGAGGACACGTTACTGTCTCTATGGACACGTTACTGTAGCTGTGTTCTATAAAGGGTTGTCTCTGAGGACACGTTACTGTCTCTATGGACACGTTACTGTAGCTGTGTTCTATAAAGGGTTGTCTCTGAGGACACGTTACTGTAGCTGTGTTCTATAAAGGGTTGTCTCTGAGGACACGTTACTGTAGCTGTGTTCTATAAAGGGTTGTCTCTATGGACACGTTACTGTAGCTGTGTTCTATAAAGGGTTGTCTCTAAGCACACGTTACTGTAGCTGTGTTCTATAAAGGGTTGTCTCTGAGGACACGTTACTGTAGCTGTGTTCTATAAAGGGTTGTCTCTGAGGACACGTTACTGTAGCTGTGTTCTATAAAGGGTTGTCTCTGAGGACACGTTACTGTAGCTGTGTTCTATAAAGGGTTGTCTCTATGGACATGTTACTGTCTCTATGGACACGTTACTGTAGCTGTGTTCTATAAAGGGTTGTCTCTATGGACACGTTACTGTAGCTGTGTTCTATAAAGGGTTGTCTCTGAGGACACGTTACTGTAGCTGTGTTCTATAAAGGGTTGTCTCTATGGACACGTTACTGTAGCTGTGTTCTTTAAAGGGTTGTCTCTGAGGACACGTTACTGTAGCTGTGTTCTATAAAGGGTTGTCTCTGAGGACACGTTACTGTCTCTATGGACACGTTACTGTAGCTGTGTTCTATAAAGGGTTGTCTCTGAGGACACGTTACTGTCTCTATGGACACGTTACTGTAGCTGTGTTCTATAAAGGGTTGTCTCTGAGGACACGTTACTGTAGCTGTGTTCTATAAAGGGTTGTCTCTGAGGACACGTTACTGTAGCTGTGTTCTATAAAGGGTTGTCTCTATGGACACGTTACTGTAGCTGTGTTCTATAAAGGGTTGTCTCTAAGCACACGTTACTGTAGCTGTGTTCTATAAAGGGTTGTCTCTGAGGACACGTTACTGTAGCTGTGTTCTATAAAGGGTTGTCTCTGAGGACACGTTACTGTAGCTGTGTTCTATAAAGGGTTGTCTCTGAGGACACGTTACTGTAGCTGTGTTCTATAAAGGGTTGTCTCTATGGACACGTTACTGTCTCTATGGACACGTTACTGTAGCTGTGTTCTATAAAGGGTTGTCTCTATGGACACGTTACTGTCTCTATGGACACGTTACTGTAGCTGTGTTCTATAAAGGGTTGTCTCTATGGACACGTTACTGTCTCTATGGACACGTTACTGTCTCTATGGACACGTTACTATAGCTGTGTTCTATAAAGGGTTGTCTCTATGGACACGTTACTGTCTCTATGGACACGTTACTGTAGCTGTGTTCTATAAAGGGTTGTCTCTGAGGACACGTTACTGTAGCTGTGTTCTATAAAGGGTTGTCTCTATGGACACGTTACTGTCTCTGTGGACACGTTACTGTAGCTGTGTTCTATAAAGGGTTGTCTCTATGGACACGTTACTGTAGCTGTGTTCTATAAAGGGTTGTCTCTGAGGACACGTTACTGTAGCTGTGTTCTATAAAGGGTTGTCTCTATGGACACGTTACTGTAGCTGTGTTCTATAAAGGGTTGTCTCTATGGACACGTTACTGTAGCTGTGTTCTATAAAGGGTTGTCTCTGAGGACACGTTACTGTAGCTGTGTTCTATAAAGGGTTGTCTCTGAGGACACGTTACTGTCTCTATGGACACGTTACTGTAGCTGTGTTCTATAAAGGGTTGTCTCTGAGGACACGTTACTGTCTCTATGGACACGTTACTGTAGCTGTGTTCTATAAAGGGTTGTCTCTGAGGACACGTTACTGTAGCTGTGTTCTATAAAGGGTTGTCTCTATGGACACGTTACTGTCTCTATGGACACGTTACTGTAGCTGTGTTCTATAAAGGGTTGTCTCTATGGACACGTTACTGTAGCTGTGTTCTTTAAAGGGTTGTCTCTGAGGACACGTTACTGTAGCTGTGTTCTATAAAGGGTTGTCTCTGAGGACACGTTACTGTCTCTATGGACACGTTACTGTAGCTGTGTTCTATAAAGGGTTGTCTCTGAGGACACGTTACTGTCTCTATGGACACGTTACTGTAGCTGTGTTCTATAAAGGGTTGTCTCTGAGGACACGTTACTGTAGCTGTGTTCTATAAAGGGTTGTCTCTGAGGACACGTTACTGTAGCTGTGTTCTATAAAGGGTTGTCTCTATGGACACGTTACTGTAGCTGTGTTCTATAAAGGGTTGTCTCTAAGCACACGTTACTGTAGCTGTGTTCTATAAAGGGTTGTCTCTGAGGACACGTTACTGTAGCTGTGTTCTATAAAGGGTTGTCTCTGAGGACACGTTACCGTAGCTGTGTTCAATAAAGGGTTGTCTCTGAGGACACGTTACTGTAGCTGTGTTCTATAAAGGGTTGTCTCTATGGACACGTTACTGTCTCTGTGGACACGTTACTGTAGCTGTGTTCTATAAAGGGTTGTCTCTATGGACACGTTACTGTAGCTGTGTTCTATAAAGGGTTGTCTCTGAGGACACGTTACTGTAGCTGTGTTCTATAAAGGGTTGTCTCTATGGACACGTTACTGTAGCTGTGTTCTTTAAAGGGTTGTCTCTGAGGACACGTTACTGTAGCTGTGTTCTATAAAGGGTTGTCTCTGAGGACACGTTACTGTCTCTATGGACACGTTACTGTAGCTGTGTTCTATAAAGGGTTGTCTCTGAGGACACGTTACTGTCTCTATGGACACGTTACTGTAGCTGTGTTCTATAAAGGGTTGTCTCTGAGGACACGTTACTGTAGCTGTGTTCTATAAAGGGTTGTCTCTGAGGACACGTTACTGTAGCTGTGTTCTATAAAGGGTTGTCTCTATGGACACGTTACTGTAGCTGTGTTCTATAAAGGGTTGTCTCTAAGCACACGTTACTGTAGCTGTGTTCTATAAAGGGTTGTCTCTGAGGACACGTTACTGTAGCTGTGTTCTATAAAGGGTTGTCTCTGAGGACACGTTACTGTAGCTGTGTTCTATAAAGGGTTGTCTCTGAGGACACGTTACTGTAGCTGTGTTCTATAAAGGGTTGTCTCTATGGACACGTTACTGTCTCTATGGACACGTTACTGTAGCTGTGTTCTATAAAGGGTTGTCTCTATGGACACGTTACTGTCTCTATGGACACGTTACTGTAGCTGTGTTCTATAAAGGGTTGTCTCTATGGACACGTTACTGTCTCTATGGACACGTTACTGTAGCTGTGTTCTATAAAGGGTTGTCTCTATGGACACGTTACTGTCTCTATGGACACGTTACTGTCTCTATGGACACGTTACTGTAGCTGTGTTCTGTAAAGGGTTGTCTCTGAGGACACGTTACTGTCTCTATGGACACGTTACTGTCTCTATGGACACGTTACTGTAACTGTGTTCTATAAAGGGTTGTCTCTATGGACACGTTACTGTAGCTGTGTTCTATAAAGGGTTGTCTCTGAGGACACGTTACTGTCTCTATGGACACGTTACTGTCTCTATGGACACGTTACTGTAGCTGTGTTCTATAAAGGGTTGTCTCTATGGACACGTTACTGTAGCTGTGTTCTATAAAGGGTTGTCTCTATGGACACATTACTGTAGCTGTGTTCTATAAAGGGTTGTCTCTATGGACACGTTACTGTAGCTGTGTTCTATAAAGGGTTGTCTCTGAGGACACGTTACTGTCTCTATGGACACGTTACTGTAGCTGTGTTCTATAAAGGGTTGTCTCTATGGACACGTTACTGTCTCTATGGACACGTTACTGTAGCTGTGTTCTATAAAGGGTTGTCTCTATGGACACGTTACTGTAGCTGTGTTCTATAAAGGGTTGTCTCTATGGACACGTTACTGTAGCTGTGTTCTATAAAGGGTTGTCTCTATGGACACGTTACTGTCTCTATGGACACGTTACTGTAGCTGTGTTCTATAAAGGGTTGTCTCTATGGACACGTTACTGTAGCTGTGTTCTATAAAGGGTTGTCTCTATGGACACGTTACTGTCTCTATGGACACGTTACTGTAGCTGTGTTCTATAAAGGGTTGTCTCTGAGGACACGTTACTGTAGCTGTGTTCTATAAAGGGTTGTCTCTGAGGACACGTTACTGTCTCTATGGACACGTTACTGTCTCTATGGACACGTTACTGTAGCTGTGTTCTATAAAGGGTTGTCTCTGAGGACACGTTACTGTCTCTATGGACACGTTACTGTCTCTATGGACACGTTACTGTAGCTGTGTTCTATAAAGGGTTGTCTCTATGGACACGTTACTGTAGCTGTGTTCTATAAAGGGTTGTCTCTGAGGACACGTTACTGTCTCTATGGACACGTTACTGTAGCTGTGTTCTATAAAGGGTTGTCTCTATGGACACGTTACTGTCTCTATGGACACGTTACTGTCTCTATGGACACGTTACTGTCTCTATGGACACGTTACTGTAGCTGTGTTCTATAAAGGGTTGTCTCTGAGGACACGTTACTGTCTCTATGGACACGTTACTGTCTCTATGGACACGTTACTGTAGCTGTGTTCTATAAAGGGTTGTCTCTGAGGACACGTTACTGTCTCTATGGACACGTTACTGTCTCTATGGACACGTTACTGTAGCTGTGTTCTATAAAGGGTTGTCTCTATGGACACGTTACTGTAGCTGTGTTCTATAAAGGGTTGTCTCTGAGGACACGTTACTGTCTCTATGGACACGTTACTGTAGCTGTGTTCTATAAAGGGTTGTCTCTGAGGACACGTTACTGTAGCTGTGTTCTATAAAGGGTTGTCTCTGAGGACACGTTACTGTCTCTATGGACACGTTACTGTCTCTATGGACACGTTACTGTCTCTATGGACACGTTACTGTCTCTATGGACACGTTACTGTCTCTATGGACACGTTACTGTCTCTATGGACACGTTACTGTCTCTATGGACACGTTACTGTAGCTGTGTTCTATAAAGGGTTGTCTCTATGGACACGTTACTGTAGCTGTGTTCTGTAAACTGTGTTGTCTCTATGGACATGTTACTGTAGCTGTGTTCTATAAAGGGTTGTCTCTGAGGACACGTTACTGTAGCTGTGTTCTATAAAGGGTTGTCTCTGAGGACACGTTACTGTAGCTGTGTTCTATAAAGGGTTGTCTCTATGGACACGTTAATGTAGCTGTGTTCTATAAAGGGTTGTCTCTATGGACACGTTACTGTAGCTGTGTTCTATAAAGGGTTGTCTCTATGGACACGTTACTGTCTCTATGGACACGTTACTGTCTCTGAGGACACGTTACTGTAGCTGTGTTCTGTAAAGGGTTGTCTCTGAGGACACGTTACTGTCTCTATGGACACGTTACTGTAGCTGTGTTCTATAAAGGGTTGTCTCTGAGGACACGTTACTGTAGCTGTGTTCTATAAAGGGTTGTCTCTGAGGACACGTTACTGTAGCTGTGTTCTATAAAGGGTTGTCTCTATGGACACGTTACTGTAGCTGTGTTCTATAAAGGGTTGTCTCTAAGCACACGTTACTGTAGCTGTGTTCTATAAAGGGTTGTCTCTGAGGACACGTTACTGTAGCTGTGTTCTATAAAGGGTTGTCTCTGAGGACACGTTACTGTAGCTGTGTTCTATAAAGGGTTGTCTCTGAGGACACGTTACTGTAGCTGTGTTCTATAAAGGGTTGTCTCTATGGACACGTTACTGTCTCTATGGACACGTTACTGTAGCTGTGTTCTATAAAGGGTTGTCTCTATGGACACGTTACTGTCTCTATGGACACGTTACTGTAGCTGTGTTCTATAAAGGGTTGTCTCTATGGACACGTTACTGTCTCTATGGACACGTTACTGTCTCTATGGACACGTTACTATAGCTGTGTTCTATAAAGGGTTGTCTCTATGGACACGTTACTGTCTCTATGGACACGTTACTGTAGCTGTGTTCTATAAAGGGTTGTCTCTGAGGACACGTTACTGTAGCTGTGTTCTATAAAGGGTTGTCTCTATGGACACGTTACTGTCTCTGTGGACACGTTACTGTAGCTGTGTTCTATAAAGGGTTGTCTCTATGGACACGTTACTGTAGCTGTGTTCTATAAAGGGTTGTCTCTGAGGACACGTTACTGTAGCTGTGTTCTATAAAGGGTTGTCTCTATGGACACGTTACTGTAGCTGTGTTCTATAAAGGGTTGTCTCTATGGACACGTTACTGTAGCTGTGTTCTATAAAGGGTTGTCTCTGAGGACACGTTACTGTAGCTGTGTTCTATAAAGGGTTGTCTCTGAGGACACGTTACTGTCTCTATGGACACGTTACTGTAGCTGTGTTCTATAAAGGGTTGTCTCTGAGGACACGTTACTGTCTCTATGGACACGTTACTGTAGCTGTGTTCTATAAAGGGTTGTCTCTGAGGACACGTTACTGTAGCTGTGTTCTATAAAGGGTTGTCTCTATGGACACGTTACTGTCTCTATGGACACGTTACTGTAGCTGTGTTCTATAAAGGGTTGTCTCTATGGACACGTTACTGTAGCTGTGTTCTTTAAAGGGTTGTCTCTGAGGACACGTTACTGTAGCTGTGTTCTATAAAGGGTTGTCTCTGAGGACACGTTACTGTCTCTATGGACACGTTACTGTAGCTGTGTTCTATAAAGGGTTGTCTCTGAGGACACGTTACTGTCTCTATGGACACGTTACTGTAGCTGTGTTCTATAAAGGGTTGTCTCTGAGGACACGTTACTGTAGCTGTGTTCTATAAAGGGTTGTCTCTGAGGACACGTTACTGTAGCTGTGTTCTATAAAGGGTTGTCTCTATGGACACGTTACTGTAGCTGTGTTCTATAAAGGGTTGTCTCTAAGCACACGTTACTGTAGCTGTGTTCTATAAAGGGTTGTCTCTGAGGACACGTTACTGTAGCTGTGTTCTATAAAGGGTTGTCTCTGAGGACACGTTACTGTAGCTGTGTTCTATAAAGGGTTGTCTCTGAGGACACGTTACTGTAGCTGTGTTCTATAAAGGGTTGTCTCTATGGACATGTTACTGTCTCTATGGACACGTTACTGTAGCTGTGTTCTATAAAGGGTTGTCTCTATGGACACGTTACTGTAGCTGTGTTCTATAAAGGGTTGTCTCTGAGGACACGTTACTGTAGCTGTGTTCTATAAAGGGTTGTCTCTATGGACACGTTACTGTAGCTGTGTTCTTTAAAGGGTTGTCTCTGAGGACACGTTACTGTAGCTGTGTTCTATAAAGGGTTGTCTCTGAGGACACGTTACTGTCTCTATGGACACGTTACTGTAGCTGTGTTCTATAAAGGGTTGTCTCTGAGGACACGTTACTGTCTCTATGGACACGTTACTGTAGCTGTGTTCTATAAAGGGTTGTCTCTGAGGACACGTTACTGTAGCTGTGTTCTATAAAGGGTTGTCTCTGAGGACACGTTACTGTAGCTGTGTTCTATAAAGGGTTGTCTCTATGGACACGTTACTGTAGCTGTGTTCTGTAAGCTGTGTTGTCTCTATGGACACGTTACTGTAGCTGTGTTCTATAAAGGGTTGTCTCTGAGGACACGTTACTGTAGCTGTGTTCTATAAAGGGTTGTCTCTGAGGACACGTTACTGTAGCTGTGTTCTATAAAGGGTTGTCTCTGAGGACACGTTACTGTAGCTGTGTTCTATAAAGGGTTGTCTCTATGGACACGTTACTGTCTCTATGGACACGTTACTGTAGCTGTGTTCTATAAAGGGTTGTCTCTATGGACACGTTACTGTCTCTATGGACACGTTACTGTAGCTGTGTTCTATAAAGGGTTGTCTCTATGGACACGTTACTGTCTCTATGGACACGTTACTGTAGCTGTGTTCTATAAAGGGTTGTCTCTATGGACACGTTACTGTCTCTATGGACACGTTACTGTCTCTATGGACACGTTACTGTAGCTGTGTTCTGTAAAGGGTTGTCTCTGAGGACACGTTACTGTCTCTATGGACACGTTACTGTCTCTATGGACACGTTACTGTAGCTGTGTTCTATAAAGGGTTGTCTCTATGGACACGTTACTGTAGCTGTGTTCTATAAAGGGTTGTCTCTGAGGACACGTTACTGTCTCTATGGACACGTTACTGTCTCTATGGACACGTTACTGTAGCTGTGTTCTATAAAGGGTTGTCTCTATGGACACGTTACTGTAGCTGTGTTCTATAAAGGGTTGTCTCTATGGACACATTACTGTAGCTGTGTTCTATAAAGGGTTGTCTCTATGGACACGTTACTGTAGCTGTGTTCTATAAAGGGTTGTCTCTGAGGACACGTTACTGTCTCTATGGACACGTTACTGTAGCTGTGTTCTATAAAGGGTTGTCTCTATGGACACGTTACTGTCTCTATGGACACGTTACTGTAGCTGTGTTCTATAAAGGGTTGTCTCTATGGACACGTTACTGTAGCTGTGTTCTATAAAGGGTTGTCTCTATGGACACGTTACTGTAGCTGTGTTCTATAAAGGGTTGTCTCTATGGACACGTTACTGTCTCTATGGACACGTTACTGTAGCTGTGTTCTATAAAGGGTTGTCTCTATGGACACGTTACTGTAGCTGTGTTCTATAAAGGGTTGTCTCTATGGACACGTTACTGTCTCTATGGACACGTTACTGTAGCTGTGTTCTATAAAGGGTTGTCTCTGAGGACACGTTACTGTAGCTGTGTTCTATAAAGGGTTGTCTCTGAGGACACGTTACTGTCTCTATGGACACGTTACTGTCTCTATGGACACGTTACTGTAGCTGTGTTCTATAAAGGGTTGTCTCTGAGGACACGTTACTGTCTCTATGGACACGTTACTGTCTCTATGGACACGTTACTGTAGCTGTGTTCTATAAAGGGTTGTCTCTATGGACACGTTACTGTAGCTGTGTTCTATAAAGGGTTGTCTCTGAGGACACGTTACTGTCTCTATGGACACGTTACTGTAGCTGTGTTCTATAAAGGGTTGTCTCTATGGACACGTTACTGTCTCTATGGACACGTTACTGTCTCTATGGACACGTTACTGTCTCTATGGACACGTTACTGTAGCTGTGTTCTATAAAGGGTTGTCTCTGAGGACACGTTACTGTCTCTATGGACACGTTACTGTCTCTATGGACACGTTACTGTAGCTGTGTTCTATAAAGGGTTGTCTCTGAGGACACGTTACTGTCTCTATGGACACGTTACTGTCTCTATGGACACGTTACTGTAGCTGTGTTCTATAAAGGGTTGTCTCTATGGACACGTTACTGTAGCTGTGTTCTATAAAGGGTTGTCTCTGAGGACACGTTACTGTCTCTATGGACACGTTACTGTAGCTGTGTTCTATAAAGGGTTGTCTCTGAGGACACGTTACTGTAGCTGTGTTCTATAAAGGGTTGTCTCTGAGGACACGTTACTGTCTCTATGGACACGTTACTGTCTCTATGGACACGTTACTGTCTCTATGGACACGTTACTGTCTCTATGGACACGTTACTGTCTCTATGGACACGTTACTGTCTCTATGGACACGTTACTGTCTCTATGGACACGTTACTGTAGCTGTGTTCTATAAAGGGTTGTCTCTATGGACACGTTACTGTAGCTGTGTTCTATAAAGGGTTGTCTCTGAGGACACGTTACTGTAGCTGTGTTCTATAAAGGGTTGTCTCTATGGACACGTTACTGTAGCTGTGTTCTATAAAGGGTTGTCTCTGAGGACACGTTACTGTAGCTGTGTTCTATAAAGGGTTGTCTCTATGGACACGTTACTGTAGCTGTGTTCTATAAAGGGTTGTCTCTATGGACACGTTACTGTAGCTGTGTTCTATAAAGGGTTGTCTCTATGGACACGTTACTGTCTCTATGGACACGTTACTGTCTCTGAGGACACGTTACTGTAGCTGTGTTCTGTAAAGGGTTGTCTCTGAGGACACGTTACTGTCTCTATGGACACGTTACTGTAGCTGTGTTCTATAAAGGGTTGTCTCTATGGACACGTTACTGTCTCTATGGACACGTTACTGTAGCTGTGTTGTATAAAGGGTTGTCTCTATGGACACGTTACTGTAGCTGTGTTCTATAAAGGGTTGTCTCTGAGGACACGTTACTGTAGCTGTGTTCTATAAAGGGTTGTCTCTATGGACACGTTACTGTCTCTATGGACACGTTACTGTAGCTGTGTTCTATAAAGGGTTGTCTCTATGGACACGTTACTGTAGCTGTGTTCTATAAAGGGTTGTCTCTGAGGACACGTTACTGTAGCTGTGTTCTATAAAGGGTTGTCTCTATGGACACGTTACTGTAGCTGTGTTCTATAAAGGGTTGTCTCTATGGACACGTTACTGTAGCTGTGTTCTATAAAGGGTTGTCTCTATGGACACGTTACTGTAGCTGTGTTCTATAAAGGGTTGTCTCTGAGGACACGTTACTGTAGCTGTGTTCTATAAAGGGTTGTCTCTGAGGACACGTTACTGTCTCTATGGACACGTTACTGTCTCTATGGACACGTTACTGTAGCTGTGTTCTATAAAGGGTTGTCTCTATGGACACGTTACTGTAGCTGTGTTCTATAAAGGGTTGTCTCTGAGGACACGTTACTGTCTCTATGGACACGTTACTGTAGCTGTGTTCTATAAAGGGTTGTCTCTATGGACACGTTACTGTCTCTATGGACACGTTACTGTCTCTATGGACACGTTACTGTCTCTATGGACACGTTACTGTAGCTGTGTTCTATAAAGGGTTGTCTCTGAGGACACGTTACTGGGACACGTTACTGTCTCTATGGACACGTTACTGTAGCTGTGTTCTATAAAGGGTTGTCTCTGAGGACACGTTACTGTCTCTATGGACACGTTACTGTAGCTGTGTTCTATAAAGGGTTGTCTCTGAGGACACGTTACTGTAGCTGTGTTCTATAAAGGGTTGTCTCTGAGGACACGTTACTGTCTCACGTATGGACACGTTACTGTCTCTATGGACACGTTACTGTCTCTATGGACACGTTACTGTCTCTATGGACACGTTACTGTCTCTATGGACACGTTACTGTCTCTATGGACACGTTACTGTCTCTATGGACACGTTACTGTAGCTGTGTTCTATAAAGGGTTGTCTCTATGGACACGTTACTGTAGCTGTGTTCTATAAAGGGTTGTCTCTGAGGACACGTTACTGTAGCTGTGTTCTATAAAGGGTTGTCTCTATGGACACGTTACTGTAGCTGTGTTCTATAAAGGGTTGTCTCTGAGGACACGTTACTGTAGCTGTGTTCTATAAAGGGTTGTCTCTATGGACACGTTACTGTAGCTGTGTTCTATAAAGGGTTGTCTCTATGGACACGTTACTGTAGCTGTGTTCTATAAAGGGTTGTCTCTATGGACACGTTACTGTCTCTATGGACACGTTACTGTCTGTGTTCTGGGTTGTCTCTGAGGACACGTTACTGTAGCTGTGTTCTGTAAAGGGTTGTCTCTGAGGACACGTTACTGTCTCTATGGACACGTTACTGTAGCTGTGTTCTATAAAGGGTTGTCTCTATGGACACGTTACTGTCTCTATGGACACGTTACTGTAGCTGTGTTGGGTATAAACTGAAATAAAAGGGTTGTCTCTATGGACACGTTACTGTATTCTGTGTTCTATAAAGGGTTGTCTCTAGGACACGTTACTGTAGCTGTGTTCTATAAAGGGTTGTCTCTATGGACACGTTACTGTCTCTATGGACACGTTACTGTAGCTGTGTTCTATAAAGGGTTGTCTCTGAGGACACGTTACTGTAGCTGTGTTCTATAAAGGGTTGTCTCTGAGGACACGTTACTGTAGCTGTGTTCTATAAAGGGTTGTCTCTATGGACACGTTACTGTAGCTGTGTTCTATAAAGGGTTGTCTCTATGGACACGTTACTGTAGCTGTGTTCTATAAAGGGTTGTCTCTATGGACACGTTACTGTAGCTGTGTTCTATAAAGGGTTGTCTCTAGGAGTTACTGGATGGGAAGAAGGACACGTTACTGTGGACACGTTACTGTAGCTGTGTTCTATAAAGGGTTGTCTCTATGGACACGTTACTGTAGCTGTGTTCTATAACACGTTACTGTCTCTGAGGACACGTTACTGTCTCTATGGACACGTTACTGTCTCTATGGACACGTTACTGTAGCTGTGTTCTATAAAGGGTTGTCTCTGATGGACACGTTACTGTAGCTGTGTTCTATAAAGGGTTGTCTCTGAGGACACGTTACTGTCTCTATGGACACGTTACTGTAGCTGTGTTCTATAAAGGGTTGTCTCTGAGGACACGTTACTGTAGCTGTGTTCTATAAAGGGTTGTCTCTGAGGACACGTTACTGTCTCTATGGACACGTTACTGTCTCTATGGATGGACACGTTACTGTCTCTATGGACACGTTACTGTCTCTATGGACACGTTACTGTCTCTATGGACACGTTACTGTCTCTATGGACACGTTACTGTCTGTCTATATCCCTCCTCTCTTCTTCTTCTTTCTCCACACGTTACTGTAGCTGTGTTCTATAAAGGGTTGTCTCTAGGACACGTTACTGTAGCTGTGTTCTATAAAGGGTTGTCTCTGAGGACACGTTACTGTAGCTGTGTTCTATAAACTGGGTTGTCTCTATGGATAAAGGGTTGTCTCTGAGGACGTTACTGTAGATCATTCTATAAAGGGTGGAGGACACAGCCTGTGTTCTAAAAGGGTTGAGGACCGACTGTAGCTGTGTTCTATAAAGGGCGTCTTTGAAGATAATGCTATGGACCCCACTGGGAATTACTGAAATAAATCATTCTCTCTACTATTATTCTGCTGTGTTCTAGACCTAAGGGTTTTTACTAGGATTAAATGTCTTCTGATTCTTGTTAATTGTCTCTATGGGGTGGAGCTTAACTGTCTCTGCCTAGGACACGTTACTGGTGTGTCCTCGGGTTGTTGTGAGCATAAAGATAAGTTTCTCTTTCTCCGCAAGTGATTGGACAATAAAGTATTCTCCTTTTTCTCCCAGAGCGGCGAGGACAGTCTCCTCGCTAACGAGGTGCGGCACTGACGTCAGGAGACGCCGGAGACGGTTGTCAGGGTGGAGACGGAGGACGGGGAGAGAGGAGCAGAGACTGAGATGGCAGAAACTAAAGTTTAATTTCACCGACTGGATGGATGCACTGACCTAGTGAATTAAGCTACAGTGCTGAAACGGACTGACACAGCTTTAAAAGACATGGATAGACCACTAACCTTAAGGTCCTGAACAGACTATTACATTGTCTACACACACACACAATACAACACACACACCACACACACACACACCACACACAGAGAGAGAGAGAGAGAATGTGTCTACTAAAGGACTGGTAACTCTCCCTTCCAACTATTGATCTAGCGCTGACTGTGAAGGAGGGATCTTTCCTTCCCATAATCCTTTGCCTGTTCTGCCTGCACCCCTAATCGTCTCTGTGCCCTAGAGGCTTCGATCACAATAAGCAGCCTAATATGAAAAGATGAAGAAGAGGAGGAGGAGCAATGTCTGTCAGCATCACACACACACACACACACACTGTTCGCCTGCTCTGGTCTCCCCCCTACTCTGTCCCGACGGTCTCCGGGAGTCTCTGGGTGGTTCCAACCCTGTGTAAAAAAAAGAAAAAGAAGGAATGTGGTCACCATGACGACGACCACTGTAACAAACTGAACTAAACACTCCTGCTTTCCTCTTTTTTGTTCAGCAACAAAAACTCTGGATTTGTAAAATGTAAAATAGCCTTTTTTTGGGGGGAAATGGTATTTATTTTTAGGCATGGTTATTTTTAAGTTGGTCTGAAAACTTTAATAATCAATTAACTACTTGTTTCGACATTTAAAAAAAAAAAAACAAAGAAGCAAAAAACAAAGAAGCAACTGTGGATGGATGGATTGGAATGTGGATACTGTCCCTCGTAACAACAAGGTCACTCTGTCTTCTGGCCTGTTCTGCCCTGAGCGACTGTAGTGGGACTGCGGCTCCAGACTGAGCCCTAATGGAGCCGCCCTAACCTAACTGAAGGCAGAAGGCAGTCCAGAGCCCCTAGTGGAGAGGAGGATGCCCCCAGGAAGCAGATATGAAGTGGATATGACAGCCCAACCTCTACCCTGTTTTGTGTCCCACAACTTTGGTTGCAAAATTCCCAAAATTGTCCCAGAGTTCGCTGGTTTTTCAATAGGCTGGTTAGAAGTTTATTGGAATGAGGGAATTCTGGGAAAGATTCTGTAATTGTGCAGCCTCAGCCTCCTTTCGGGCTAGGACTCTGTGGGACCGTGTTCTTCGGCAGAGGGAGAGCTCGACCCTTGAACTCTTGGTCTGTGACCTGTAGTTTCCCCCAGGCCTCTCCTCCCTGTTACTATGGACGTGTTCAGCAGGGGGCGTGCACAACGCTGTTGAACCTTCAGATATAGATATGTAGAACAAATACGTCTTTCTGAAATGTAGAATAAGGAATAATGTCAACTCTTTTCTTAACATTTCTATCTACAACGTTCCACAACATTTGCCTCCTGAATATGACCCGGGCCCCTGCTCTGACTGGCCCGTCTCTGTGACCCTGGCCCCTGCTCTGACTGCCCCGTCTCTGTGACCCTGGCCCCCTGCTCTGACTGCCCCGTCTCTGTGACCCTGGCCCCTGCTCTGACTGCCCCGTCTCTGTGACCCTGGCCCCTGCTCTGACTGGCCCGTCTCTGTGACCCTGGCCTCCTGCTCTGACTGACCCATCTCTGTGACCCTGGCCCCCTGCTCTGACTGGCCCATCTCTGTGACCCTGGCCCCTGCTCTGACTGGCCTGTCTCTGTGACCCTGGCCCCCTGCTCTGACTGGCCCGTCTCTGTGACCCTGGCCCCCTGCTCTGACTGCCCCGTCTCTGTGACCCTGGCCCCCTGCTCTGACTGGCCCGTCTCTGTGACCCTGGCCTCCTGCTCTGACTGACCCATCTCTGTGACCCTGGCCCCCTGCTCTGACTGGCCCGTCTCTGTGACCCTGGCCTCCTGCTCTGATTGCCCCGTCTCTGTGACCCTGGCCCCTGCTCTGACTGCCCCGTCTCTGTGACCCTGGCCCCTGCTTTGACTGGCCCGTCTCTGTGACCCTGGCCTCCTGCTCTGACTGACCCATCTCTGTGACCCTGGCCCCCTGCTCTGACTGGCCCGTCTCTGTGACCCTGGCCCCCTGCTCTGACTGGCCCGTCTCTGTGACCCTGACCCCTGCTCTGACTGGCCCGTCTCTGTGACCCTGGCCCCTGCTCTGACTGCCCCATCTCTGTGACCCTGGCCCCTGCTCTGACTGGCCCGTCTCTGTGACCCTGGCCTCCTGCTCTGACTGACCCATCTCTGTGACCCTGGCCCCCTGCTCTGACTGGCCCATCTCTGTGACCCTGGCCCCCCCTGCTCTGACTGGCCCGTCTCTGTGACCCTGGCCCCCTGCTCTGACTGGCCCGTCTCTGTGACCCTGACCCCTGCTCTGACTGGCCCGTCTCTGTGACCCTGGCCCCTGCTCTGACTGGCCCATCTCCGTGTTCTAGCTAGCTCCTCTAGTGACCCTGGCCCCTGCTCTGACTGGCCCGTCTCTGTGTTCTAGCTCCTCTAGTGACCCTGACCCCTGCTCTGACTGGCCCATCTCCGTGTTCTAGCTGGCTCCTCTAGTGACCCTGACCCCTGCTCTGACTGGCCCGTCTCTGTGTTCTAGCTCCTCTAGTGACCCTGACCCCTGCTCTGACTGGCCCGTCTCTGTGTTCTAGCTCCTCTAGTGACCCTGACCCCTGCTCTGACTGGCCCGTCTCTGTGACCCTGACCCCTGCTCTGACTGGCCCGTCTCTGTGTTCTAGCTCCTCTAGTGACCCTGACCCCTGCTCTGACTGGCCCGTCTCTGTGACCCTGACCCCTGCTCTGACTGGCCCGTCTCTGTGTTCTAGCTCCTCTAGTGACTCTGACCCCTGCTCTGACTGGCCCATCTCCGTGTTCTAGCTAGCTCCTCTAGTGACCCTGACCCTGCTCTGACTGGCCCGTCTCTGTGTTCTAGCTCCTCTAGTGACTCTGACCCCTGCTCTGACTGGCCCATCTCCGTGTTCTAGCTAGCTCCTCTAGTGACCCTGACCCCTGCTCTGACTGGCCCGTCTCTGTGTTCTAGCTCCTCTAGTGACCCTGACCCCTGCTCTGACATGCCCGTCTCTGTGTTCTAGCTCCTCTAGTGACCCTGACCCCTGCTCTGACTGGCCCATCTCCGTGTTCTAGCTGGCTCCTCTAGTGACCCTGACCCCTGCTCTGACTGGCCCGTCTCTGTGTTCTAGCTCCTCTAGTGACCCTGACCCCTGCTCTGACTGGCCCATCTCCGTGTTCTAGCTAGCTCCTCTAGTGACCCTGACCCCTGCTCTGACTGGCCCGTCTCTGTGTTCTAGCTCCTCTAGTGACCCTGACCCCTGCTCTGACTGGCCCATCTCCGTGTTCTAGCTAGCTCCTCTAGTGACCCTGACCCCTGCTCTGACTGGCCCGTCTCTGTGTTCTAGCTCCTCTAGTGACTCTGACCCCTGCTCTGACTGGCCCATCTCCGTGTTCTAGCTAGCTCCTCTAGTGACCCTGACCCCTGCTCTGACTGGCCCGTCTCTGTGTTCTAGCTCCTCTAGTGACCCTGACCCCCTGCTCTGACTGGCCCATCTCCGTGTTCTAGCTAGCTCCTCTAGTGACCCTGACCCCTGCTCTGACATGCCCGTCTCTGTGACCCTGGCCCCTGCTCTGACTGGCCCCGTCTCTGTGTTCTAGCTCCTCTAGTGACCCTGACCCCTGCTCTGACTGGCCCATCTCCGTGTTCTAGCTAGCTCCTCTAGTGACCCTGACCCCTGCTCTGACTGGCCCGTCTCTGTGACCCTGGCCCCTGCTCTGACTGGCCCGTCTCTGTGTTCTAGCTCCTCTAGTGACTCTGACCCCTGCTCTGACTGGCCCGTCTCTGTGTTCTAGCTAGCTCCTCTAGTGACTCTGACCCCTGCTCTGACTGGCCCGTCTCTGTGACCCTGACCCCTGCTCTGACATGCCCGTCTCTGTGTTCTAGCTCCTCTAGTGACCCTGACCCCTGCTCTGACTGGCCCATCTCTGTGTTCTAGCTCCTCTAGTGACTCTCATCTCAACATAAGCCTCTTTATTTTGGTGTTTACATCACTGTACAGAAGGTTGTTTCACTGTCTGTTGGTTGGTTTGAACATTCTATTTTATTTATGAAAAATAATAATAATCTTTGTAGGATGTAAGAAGGTTTTCTCCTTTCTGCTAACTCTGTAACCTGTGTCCCGTTTTAGATGGCTTCAGATGGGTTTAGGGATTGTCTTCAATAACGACGTGAATATTGAGACTAGCGTGATGCTGCATCATGTAGAGGTATATATTGTAAACAGTGTAGATGATTTATGGAGCATTGTTACAAATGACAACAGTGTCCCAACTGCCACCTGGAGTGCTGTTGAACCTGGTGGGTTACTATGGTGACATGTACAGAAATCGCGGCTCAGTCAGGACGGAACAGACCGACTGCGCAAAACGCCTGTGTCCCACGTGGAGTCCTATTCCCTATTTAGTGCACTACTTTTGGGCGGGGCCCATAGGGCTCAGTACTGTAATAGGGAGGACGTGTAAAAATGAGTCTTAATTACTGTAAGACTTGATCAATGTTTTTATTGATATTTTTAGGCGTATTGTGGTTGAACAGAATACTAGCAATTACTACGGAATCAGATTAATCTGGTAAAATCTAAATGGATGACACCAAATCCATCTTTTTTTTTTTTTTTAAATTCTCTTTACTTCAAGTTGTTCTGCAATAATCATGATGTCATGTTGCTCTCTTCAACTCGTTACAATATTCCACTGATAGAACCAATGACCAGCTTAGTTTTCTTCCAAAGTGAGGCAGAACCGATTTTTATAGCCTGGTTTAACCTTCAGGGATCTACTACAAAACAGGATCAATTTAATTAGCCAGCTAACTTTGATTAACAAGATATAACTATTGATTGTCTCGTTCATAAAGAAAGCTTACAGTTCGATATGTGTTTTTGTTGAGTCATCTAGACCGTTCAGTTAGCTGGCTAACTCATTGATCCTGCTTCGTAGTGTACATCTCAGAGCAGGTTTAGCCGAGCTATGTGCTATATACTGTTAGATAGAAACAATGAACTTGTGTATAAAACTCCTTGGTTCCACATTGTGGATATACAAAAAATAAACATGAACAAATATCCTGTTTTCTTATGGGTTCATTTGGGAAGTCAGTCACTGGACTGAACCAATAAATGCTGAGCATTTATTGTGATGTCACTTCGGCTTGTTCAGAAGCCCCCTCCCCTCCCCGAAGAGAAATATGCTTAAACCAAGTAACAAATCTACTGCATAGTACAGATTTGATGTACTATATAGTACTAGTATACACATAATGTACTGTCGGTTTCTGTACAGTAAAAACGATGGACTCACTCCCTATTAAACTACTAATTTTTTTATTTTAAGGCATTACGTTTTCATCAGGAGTTCTGTCGGAATAGTATAATATATCAGATTATAATAATAATAATAATAATATATACACTGAGTTACAAAACATTACAAACACACTGAGATTGAGTTGCTGCCCCTCCTCCCTCCTTTACCCTCAGAACAGCCATTGGGATGGATGTTCTTCTTCGTTGGTGGACCATTGTTGATGCACGGGGGAAACTGTTCAGTGTGGAAAAACCCCAGCGGCGTTGCAGTTCTTGACACACTCAAACCGGTGCGCCTGGCGTCTACTACCATAACCCCGTTCAAAGGGCACTTCAAATATTGTATCTCGCCCATTCACCCCTCTGAATGGCACACATACACGATCCATCTGTCAAATGTCTCGATGCTTAGCCTGGCTCCTCCCCTTCATCTACATAGATTGGAGTGGATTTGACAAGTGGCGTCAATAAGGGATCATATCTTTCACCTGGATTCACCTGCTCAGTCTATGTCATGGAAAGAGCAGGTGTTCCTAATGTTTTGTATATTAGTATTATTATAAATTATATTATTATATTATATCATTTGTATTATTGTCTTATTGTTGTATTTTGCGCTCCTTTTGGCACAGACAGCCCTGTGGATAACGGCCTATTTGAACACAGTCAGACATCCATATTGCAACAGCAGCAGGTACAACCATGGCAGACTAGTTACAGGTACAACCATTGCAGACTAGTTACAGGTACAACCATTGCAGACTAGTTACAGGTACAACCATTGCAGACTAGTTACAGGTACAACCATTGCAGACTAGTTATAGGTACAACCATGGCAGACTAGTTACAGGTACAACCATGGCAGACTAGTTACAGGTACAACCATGGCAGACTAGTTACAGGTACAACCATGGCAGACTAGTTATAGGTACAACCATTGCAGACTAGTTACAGGTACAACCATTGCAGACTAGTTATAGGTACAACCATGGCAGACTAGTTATAGGTACAACCATGGCAGACTAGTTATAGGTACAACCATGGCAGACTAGTTATAGGTACAACCATGGCAGACTAGTTATAGGTACAACCATTGCAGACTAGTTACAGGTACAACCATGGCAGAGTAGTTACAGGTACAACCATTGCAGACTAGTTACAGGTACAACCATTGCAGACTAGTTACAGGTACAACCATGGCAGACTAGTTACAGGTACAACCATGGCAGACTAGTTACAGGTACAACCATTGCAGACTAGTTACAGGTACAACCATTGCAGACTAGTTACAGGTACAACCATTGCAGACTAGTTACAGGTACAACCATGGCAGACTAGTTACAGGTACAACCATTGCAGACTAGTTACAGGTACAACCATGGCAGACTAGTTATAGGTACAACCATGGCAGACTAGTTATAGGTACAACCATGGCAGACTAGTTATAGGTACAACCATGGCAGACTAGTTATAGGTACAACCATGGCAGACTAGTTATAGGTACAACCATGGCAGACTAGTTACAGGTACAACCATTGCAGACTAGTTACAGGTACAACCATGGCAGACTAGTTATAGGGGCAACCATGGCAGACTAGTTATAGGTACAACCATGGCAGACTAGTTACAGGTACAACCATGGCAGACTAGTTATAGGTACAACCATGGCAGACTAGTTATAGGTACAACCATGGCAGACTAGTTACAGGTACAACCATTGCAGACTAGTTACAGGTACAACCATGGCAGACTAGTTATAGGGCAACCATGGCAGACTAGTTATAGGTACAACCATGGCAGACTAGTTACAGGTACAACCATTGCAGACTAGTTACAGGTACAACCATGGCAGACTAGTTATAGGTACAACCATGGCAGACTAGTTATAGGTACAACCATGGCAGACTAGTTATAGGTACAACCATGGCAGACTAGTTACAGGTACAACCATTGCAGACTAGTTACAGGTACAACCATTGCAGACTAGTTACAGGTACAACCATTGCAGACTAGTTACAGGTACAACCATGGCAGACTAGTTACAGGTACAACCATGGCAGACTAGTTACAGGTACAACCATGGCAGACTAGTTACAGGTACAACCATGGCAGACTAGTTATAGGTACAACCATGGCAGACTAGTTACAGGTACAACCATGGCAGACTAGTTACAGGTACAACCATTGCAGACTAGTTACAGGTACAACCATGGCACACTAGTTATAATAGCCTGTAACTATCAAATGAACAGATATGATTTGATGCTGATATATAATGTGAACAATCTGTTTTTAATTTAAAGCTACTCAGTGTTGTAGGTTATATATGCTGTAATTTACCTTTTTTGGGCTATTCTAATTTCCACTGGACAATAATGAGCTTCGGTATGAATACACTCGTATTGCTGTGACAGAAACTTGGGTCATATTCATTAGGCACCAAACGGAAGATAATGTACAGGAAAAGACAGGTGGTTTATTCATTACATCTTAGCAACGGAAACCATTTTTTTTTACCTCTTTAAGAACCAAACGGATTGAAACGGGGAGGGACCTTACCTGAATTGTCCAATAGAAACTCTAGTTTTTTTTTCTTTCTCCGTTGCAAAGCATTTTCCCGTTTGGAGTAAACCGTTTCTGTTGCAAAACGTTTTGAAATATAATTCGTCATAATGAATACACCCCCTGAACTTGCCCGATTTTAAGAAAAGCAATTGCTTTGTCGTTGCAAAACATTTTTGCTATGGTGTTTACTAATAAATACAACACTCTTGATACTGAAATGTGGCCACAGCAACAACAACAACATGTCACTTCGATTATCCACTAGTCTGTAATGTCCAAGCAAGGCGTTGATTTGAAGCTGTTTGACACACACACCTCCCCTAACAGTTTGGACTCCATTTGAACCAGTGTTCTAGAACCTCCCCTAACAGTTTGAACTCCATTTGAACCAGTGTTCTAGAACCTCCCCTAACAGTTTGGACTCCATTTGAACCAGTGTTCTAGAACCTCCCCTAACAGTTTGGACTCCATTTGAACCAGTGTTCTAGAACCTCCCCTAACAGTTTGGACTCCATTTGAACCAGTGTTCTAGAACCTCCCCTAACAGTTTGAACTCCATTTGAACCAGTGTTCTAGAACCTCCCCTAACAGTTTGGACTCCATTTGAACCAGTGTTCTAGAACCTCCCCTAACAGTTTGGACTCCATGTTCTAGAAGTCTTAAGTCATAACTGAAACTCTGCGCTTTCCTCTCAGGAGTGTTTAATACCTCTGAAATGTATGATGAATTGTCTTTGAAAACTCTGAATGTTTCTAGGTAACAGTGTTAACATTGCATATGTCCTTTCCTGGATTAAGTAAAAATTTAACATTTTTCAACCATTTTTATCCACTGATGATATTTTCATTTCTATTAAAAGAAAACACATTGAAAGGGATCCCCCTCCTCCATTAAAGGATTAGTTTGAGATGTTGGCAATAATGCCCTTTTTACTTACCCAGAGTCAGATCAATTCAAATTTATTTCAGGAACCTAGGAAGAAACCTAGAACCAGGCTCTGAGGGGTGGCCGGTCCTCTTCTGGCTGTGCCGGGTAGAGAGGAACCAGGCTCTGAGGGGTGGCCAGTCCTCTTCTGGCTGTGCCGGGTGGAGATTACAAGAGTATGTGGACATTTAAGGCCTGATTGTTCTTCAAGATGTTCAAACGTTCATAGATGACCAGCAGGGTCAAATAATAGTGGTTGTAGAGGGTGCAACAGGTCAGCACCTCAAGAGTTAATGTCAGTTGGCTTTTCATTGTCGAGCATTCAAAGGTAGAGCGAGCGAGAGACTTAAGTACACCCAGGACACCAGATACCTAGCCCCCCGACACATAGACTATTGCAGCATAGATACTGGAGGCTGAGACGGGGTGTCGGGGGAAACTGGACCTGTCCAACGATACCCCCGGACATGGCCAACCAGGCAGGATAGAACCACACCCACTTTGCCAAAGCACAGCCCCCACACCACTAGAGGGATATCAACAGACCGCCAACTTACTACCCTGGGACCAGGCTGAGTATAGCCCACAAAGATCTCCTCCACCGTAGGAGCACAAGGGAGCACAAAACCGGACAGGAAGATCACGACGGGTTGAGTCACTGACGAGTATAGTGAAAAATTCCTGGCACGACATGATGCACCCCTCCTAGGGATGGCAAGAGCACGAGTGAGCCAGCCCCCATACTACGGTCAGAGGCAGCAGGTAGCCTAGTGGTTAGAGTGTTGGGACCGCAGGTAGCCTAGTGGTTAGAGTGTAGGGACGGCAGGTAGCCTAGTGGTTAGAGTGTAGGGACGGCAGGTAGCCTAGTGGTTAGAGTGTAGGGACGGCAGGTAGCCTAGTGGTTAGTGTGTAGAGACGGCAGGTAGCCTAGTGGTTAGAGTGTAGGGATGGCAGGTAGCCTAGTGGTTAGTGTGTAGAGACGGCAGGTAGCCTAGTGGTTAGAGTGTAGGGGCGGCGGGTAGCCTAGTGGTTAGAGTGTAGGGGCGGCAGGTAGGCTAGTGGTTAGAGCGTTGGACTTGTAACCGAAAAGTTGCAAGTTCGAATCCCTGAGCTGACAAGGTAAAACAATGTGTTTTGTCCTTGATCAAGACAGTTAACCCACTGTTACTAGACCAGTTAACCCCACTGTTCCTAGACCAGTTAACCCACTGTTCCTTGACCAGTTAACCCACTGTTCCTTGACCAGTTAACCCCACTGTTCCTAGACCAGTTAACCCACTGTTCCTAGACCAGTTAACCCACTGTTCCTAGACCAGTTAACCCCACTGTTCCTAGACCAGTTAACCCACTGTTCCTTGACCAGTTAACCCACTGTTCCTTGACCAGTTAACCCCACTGTTCCTAGACCAGTTAACCCACTGTTCCTAGACCAGTTAACCCACTGTTCCTAGACTTAACCCCACTGTTCCTAGACCAGTTAACCCCACTGTTCCTAGACCAGTTAACCCCACTGTTCCTAGACCAGTTAACCCACTGTTCCTAGACCAGTTAACCCACTGTTCCTAGACCAGTTAACCCACTGTTCCTAGGCCAGTTAACCCACTGTTCCTAGACCAGTTAACCCACTGTTCCTAGGCCGTCATTGATAATAAGAATTTGTTCTTAACTGACTTGTTAAATAAAAAGGTTCAACATATAGAGGTGGAGAATCAGAGTGAAGAGAGCGGAGCTGGCCAGGCAGAGACCGCAACGGTTCGTCACTCCAGTACCATGCTGTTCACCTTCGCAACCCCAAGCCAGACTACACTCAATCACAGGACCTACTGAAGAGATGAGTCTTCAGTAAAGACTTAAAGGTGGAAACCAAGTCTCACGTGGATAGGCAGACCCTTCCATAAAAATGGAGCTCTATTGGAGAAAGACCCTTAGAAATTCTAGGAACAATAAGGAGTCCTGCGTCTTGTGACCGTAGCGTACGTGTAGGTATGTACGGCAGGACCAAATCGGGGAGATAGGTAGGAGCAAGTCCATGTAATGCTTTGTAGGTTAGCAGTAAAACCTTGAAATCAACCCTAGCCTTAACAGGAAGCCAGTGTAGAGAGGCTAGCACTGGAGTAATATGATATTTTTTGGGGGTTCTGGTCAGGATTCTAGCAGCCGTGTTTAGCACTAACTGAAGTGTATTTAGTGCTTTATCCAGGTAGTCGGAAAGTAGAGCATTGTAGTAGTCTAACCTAGAAGTGACAAAAGCATGGGTTAATTTTTTTGCATCATTTTTGGACAAAAGGTTTCTGTTTTTTGCAATCTAATGAAGATGGGGAAAAAAGCTGCACTTGAAATACTATTGATATGTTCCTCAAACGAGAGATCAGGGTCCAGAGTAACGCAGAGGTCCTTCACAGTTTTTTATTTGAGGAGAATGCACAACCATCAATATTAATTGTCAGATCAAACATCAGATCTCTTTGTTTCTTGGGATCTAGTTGTAGCATCTCTGTTTTGTCCTAGTTTAAAAGTAAAACATTTGCAGCCATCCACTTCCTTATGTCTGAAACACAGGCTTCCAGGGACATTTTGGGGCTTCACCATGTTTCATCGAAATGTACAACTGTGTGTCGTCCGCATAGAAGTGAAAGTTGACATTGTGTTTCCGAATGACATCACCCAGAGGTAAAATACACTGCTCAAAACAATAAAGGGAACACTTAGACAACACAATGTAACTCCAAGTCAATCACACTTCTGTGAAATCAAACTGTCCACTTAGGAAGCAACACTGATTGACAATAAATTTCACATGCTGTTGTGCAAATGGAATAGACAACAGGTGGAAATTATAGGCAATTAGCAAGACACCCCCAATAAAGGAGTGGTTCTGGAGGTGGGGACCAAAGACCACTTCTCAGTTCCTATGCTTCCTGGCTGGTGTTTTGGTCACTTTTGAATGCTGGCGGTGCTTTCACTCTAGTGGTAGCATGAGACGGAGTCTACAACCCACACAAGTGGCTCAGGTAATGCAGCTCATCCAGGATTGCACATCAATGCGAGCTGTGGCAAGAAGGTTTGCTGTGTCTGTCAGCGTAGTGTCCAGAGCATGGAGGCACTACCAGGAGACAGGCCAGTACATCAGGAGACGTGGAGAAGGCCGTAGGAGGGCAACAACCCAGCAGCAGGACCGCTACCTCCGCCTTTGTGCAAGGAGGAGCACTGCCAGAGCCCTGCAAAATGACCTCCAGCAGGCCAAAAATGTGCATGTGTCTGCTCAAACGGTCAGAAACAGACTCCATGAGGTTGGTATGAGGGCCTGATGTCCACAGGTGGGGGTTGTGCTTACAGATGGGTTTAGGGATTGTCTTCAATAACGACGTGAATATTGAGACTAGCGTGATGCTGCATCATATAGAGGTATATATTGTAAACTGTGTAGATGATTTATGGAGCATTGTTACAAATGACAACAGTGTCCCAACTGCCACCTGGAGTGCTGTTGAACCTGGTGGGTTACTATGGTGACATGTACAGAAATCGCGGCTCAGTCAGGACGGAACAGACCGACTGCGCAAAACGCCTGTGTCCCACGTGGAGTCCTACTCCCTATTTAGTGCACTACTTTTGGGCGGGGCCCATAGGGCTCAGTAATGTAATAGGGAGGACGCATAAAAATTAGTCTTAATTACTGTAAGACTTGATCAATGTTTTTATTTATATTTTTAGGCGTATTGTGGTTGAACAGAATACTAGCAATTACTACGGAATCAGATTAATCTGGTAAAATCTAAATGGATGATACCAAATCCATTTTTTTTTTTTTCTCTCTTTACTTCAAGTTGTTCTGCAATAATCATGATGTCATGTTGCTCTCTTCAACTCGTTACAATATTCCACTGATAGAACCAATGACCAGCTTAGTTTTCTTCCAAAGTGAGGCAGAACCGATTTTTATAGCCTGGTTTAATCTCTATTATATTATGACAGACCAGCTAGATCTACTGTCTCTATTGTATTATGACACACCAGCTAGATCTACTGTCTCTCTTATATTATGACAGACCAGCTAGATCTACTGTCTCTATTATATTATGACAGACCAGCTAGATCTACTGTCTCTATTATATTTTGACAGACCAGGTAGATCAACTGTCTCTATTATATTATGGCAGACCAAGTAGATCTACTGTCGCTATTATATTATGACAGACCAGCTAGCTCTACTGTCTCTATTGTATGACTGTTACGCACGCCTCTATGAAGAGGGAACGCAACACCCTGCTACAACTAAACTCTCCGTGAAGCGAAAAAGGTATGGACTGTAGGTGCGAGTAAAAATGACAAGCAGAATGTGGTACCGTTTACAAGGACTTTATTCCTTTACACGGTAATATGGGGAAAAGGGGCTGGACGGAACCAAAGCAAAGAAAGTAAATCTCAAAGCCCCCCTCTCTATTTTACCTGCCTACCCACTACTTACCTAATTTAGCACCACCTGGTGCCCTAACCAAAATACAAGGGGTGGTCCGCCCAGGTCTTACCTAGTGTGTCTAGACAGCGAATATGCTACGGGTATATGTATGCCCGCGGGCCTCTTGCCTAAGCACTCCCTAGGTGCCTTCCCCTTCCCCCCTGGGAACAAATGAAACAGAATATTAAACAATTTCAAACAAACTAAGAAACAAAAGGAAGTCAAATAAGCTCTATCTGAGCAACAAACTCACAGAACATACCACTTTCCAGCAAAATCAACCTCTATCAAAATCAATCTCAGCAATCCCTACCTCCAGCAAAATCTCTACCTCCAAAAAGAAGAGATCTCCCTCCTGAACAGAACACTGGCTTTTATATAGCTTCTGAAGGAATGGGTAATTGGAGACAGCTGCGTCTTGACGAGGGGGCGGGGTCAGCTCTCCAATTAGCCCTGGAGTCGACCAATCAGCTGCTTGAGGGATTTCAGGAAGCCATTTCCTGAAATAAACACATGTAAATACACAAACTACAACACATAATCTGGGGAACGTAACAATGACATACCAGCTAAATCTACTGTCTCTATTCTAATTTGACAGACATGGTAGATCTACTGTCTGCATTATATTATAA